>NW_027507764.1:53020441-53265441 GCF_037356315.1 Lithobates pipiens | reverse complement strand
GCCCCTGTGCAGCCCTCATGCCCTCCGGGTGCAGTGAGCCGCCTCTCTCTCTCTCTTCTGTGTCTATTCTGCTTTTGTTTTGTTTGTTCTCTTTGGAATGAGTTTTGCGGTTTGTTATGGTGCTGACTGGCGGCGCCTGGGTTATAAATGGAACGGGGGAGATAAACCCTCGGAGGAGGAAGAGGCACAGACATGGTTTTTAGGACTGCCCGAGACTGCTGGAGACCGCAGCCACGAATAGCTGGCCGCCCAGACTCCTGAAGGAAGGGGGGGGGGGGGGGCAAGCGGAGTCCCCCCAAAGCGGAGCGGCCACACTGCTGCGCTGCGCCGCGACTACCTTCCGCACTGCGCGGCGACTACCTTCAGCTGCGCTGCGACTACCTTCAGCACCTTTAGCGCTGCGCGGCGACTACCTTCAGCTGCGCGGCGACTACTTTCTGCACCTACAGCAGAGCTGAGACCACTTCCCGCACCTATAGCAACCCCAACCCCGTAGCCCAAGCTTACCTGGCTGGCTGGTGGGTGGTTGCACCCTGTTGTACGCCCCTCCATACTGGTGGTGAGGGTGGTAGGGGCTCCCATAGCTATAGTCGGCGTAGCTCTTGGCAGGGTAAGTGGCTGCGGCAGATCCGTTCATGCCATGGTACTGATACTGGTAGGCATTGAGAGCCTTTCCATAGCTGGCAGAGGTGGGCGAGCAGTAGCCATGGTGCGGGTGGTTGGTGGCCCCTCCTGGGCTGTAGTAGCCGGAGTCGGTGGCAGAGGACTCAGGTAAGGTAGGTGAATCCTGGGAAGGGTGGTGCATGATGCTGGCAGCTTGGAAAGAAGAAGAAGAAGAGTAATCGTTGCTTCTGATGGTGGGAAGTCTCCTTTCATAGACTCCTGTCATGCTCTAGAGCCAAGGGGGTGATGCTGATGTTTTTTTTTATTTATTTTTTTGCTTTTTAGGGTTCAGCTGCTTTGGGGTGTTGTTGGTTGTTGGGGGGAGGGGGGGTTGGGTCGGTTTTCAAGGAGCCATTCCACAGCTTGAAGCGTCCCTTAAAATAGTGAGAGAGAGTGTGCTGAGGCTTCCTGAGTGCAGCAGCAAGTTCCAGCAGCAGAAGCAAGGAGCAAGTCAGGAGGAGGAGCATGAGAGGAGGAGCAGGAGAGGAGGAGGGGGAGGCTCTGTGACTGGTTGGCAATAGGAGACAGTGCTGGCTGCACATCACCATAGGCTTGGTTAAATCCCCCAATGCTCTCTTACGCACAGTAGGGTGGATCTGGTGCCATTGGCCAAAGCTCTGCGAAAGCGACAGCAACACCAACACCCTACAACCCGTCCGACTAGTTCACAACAACAAAGCTGTGTGCTGCAAGCTACAGCAACCAGGCAGCTAGAAAAAAAAAAAAAGATTGAAAAAAAAATAAAAAAAATAATAAGATCCCCATTCAAAAAAAAAAAAAAAAAAAAGTTAGTGCTGAAGAGCTGGAGCCTGAACATGCAACCCAGCTGCTTCCTCATTGACTTAGAATGGGGGAGCTGCAGGGGATACACAAACAGCCCCTGGCCATCCAAACATTGCCCTTTGCCATGCTAACTAAGGACAAAAAAAAAACAAAAAACACAGCAGTCCTGTAATACTGGTTGTCTGAGGCGGCTTCTTTTCTTCTGCTAATAAAGGGTTAATAAAACTGAACTTCCATTCAGGTACAACAAAGAGCAGCTCTGAGATCATTGAGCTGGCAATACACTATACAAGGTGATTGTACAATCTCCTTTAACAAACCCAGTACAGGGCACCTATACGCCCCATTCCTACCCAAGCAAATTTTCAGCTTTCAGCGCTGTCGCACTTTGAATGACAATTGCGCGGTCACACACATATGAGTTTGTAATCATTATTTTTCACACAAATAGAGCTTTCTTTTGGTGATATTTAATCACCACTAGGATTTTTTTCTTCCTAAAAAAAACGAAAAAAGACCAAAAATTTTGAAAAAAAATGATTTTTTTCTTAGTTTCTGTCTGAAAATTTACTAAATAAGTAATTTTTCTCCTTCGCTGATTGGTGCTGATGAGGCAGCACTGATGGGGCGGCACTGAAGGGCACTGATTAGGTGGCACTGTTGAGGAGGCACTAATATGCCGCACTGATGAGCACTGAAAGGCAGCACTGACAGGCATCACTGATGGGAACTGATTGGTGATGGGCAGCACTGATGGGCACTGACTGGCATCACTGATGGGCACTGATAGGCAGCACTGACTGGCATCACTAATGGGCACTTATTGGTGTCACTGATGGGCAGCACTGATGAGCAGGCACTGATGGGCACTGACTGGCATCACTGATGGGCACTGATAGGCAGCACTGACTGGCATCAATAATGGGCACTGATTGGTGTCACTGATGGGCAGCACTGATGAGCAGGCACTGATGGGAACTGAAAGGCAGCACTGACTGGCTTCACTGATGGGCACTGATTGGTGTCACTGATGGGCACAGACTGGCATCACTGCTGGGCACCTCACTGGTGGTCAGTGCCCTGATTACCTGTACAGGTCTCCCCTGTGAGGAGATGCCTTTGATCGGCTTTCCTCACACTCTGTCAATGTGAGGCGAGGAGAGCCAATAAACGGCACTTTCCTGTTTACATGTGATTGGCTGATTGGACACAGCCGACCCCATGGGTAAAGAGCCGCGTCATCAACTCTCTACTGAGATCAGGGTCGCCCTGTGTCCCTAGGACACGCAAGAGCAGGGACACTTGGGCGATGTACACATGATCTGAAAATCAGGTGAAAACCAACGGCTTTCGGGAGCGATAATCTGATAAATGCACATATTCACCAACACACCAAGGATCTTCAAATGTAGTCCAAAGCCTTTTTTTGCAGAAAGATCACATTGCAAGAACAAGTTCAATCTTCAATTCGGCTCCGCACAGGACCTCTTCATCAGGAATGTGATAAAGTGCAGCAGTGGCATAACAGAATATAAATACATCAACTACCAATCGGAGCCTGAGAAAACAGTGACCCCCCCCCATTCTCTGATGTCATAGTCCCACCAAAAGATCCCAAGAGATATAGGTAATAACAGTGCTGGGACAAGGTCATATAGAGCCCAGGATGAATATGCCAAACTGCGGCCCCCCCCAAGATTTATGAACATTATGTGTCAGCAATAATCCCCCCACAAAAAAGTTTATCACTAATCTGCATGCTTACCCCCTGAGCATAAATTCCTCCCAGTACAAATCCGCCCCCTGCTGAAATCCTACCTCCCAGCAAAAATCTTTCTCCCCTTAAAAAAAAAACACCCCCTCGCATAAATCCTCTACCCATAAAATTTCCTCTCCAGGTAAACATTTTGTCTTCTCCACTCCAAATCCCCCTCCCAACACAAATCCCTCCACCCCCCTCCTAGCACAAATCATCTTTCCCCCCATCTCCCCTTCTAATACAAATCCCCTTAAATTGCCACTGTAAGTGCCCCCCCAAATTTCCCTTCCTAGAACAATTTACCCCCCTGCCGCCCCCAAATTCCCCCTTCTAACACAAATCCCCCCCAATCTCCTTGTGGCACCCCCACCTCATATGATATCACAGAGCCTAGGGCAGCCGTCCCTCCTGCCCATCCCTTGTCTCAGCCCTGGTAATATTGATCTGGCACATCGGCCAGATGTGTTTGAACAAAATCCACGGTTGGCAGATCAGTATTACCTATAACGGCAACACCATTTTTACCGGGCTTCCCTCCCAACCACCAATCAGAACAGTGGGGCTGCTCCATAAGGTGCGCCACCCCCCCTAATTTCCATACAGGGCACCGGACTGATGGGCCCCTATGAGTTTCTTTTTTGTAAGCACATGATTAGAGCCTGAGGCTCTAATTGGCTTCAAAAAGGTTGGGCTGGGGATGTAGAGCAATGCGCCCCGAGCCCACCCACTTGTGACATTAGCGAATCTATATTTGCTATTGTCTTCAAACTTCACCTCCCGGGCAATCAGGACAGGAGGCGGATCTGAACACCAGATTAGCCGGGAGGAGAAGCTGGGGAAGCTTCAACCGTTGATGGGGTGAGTGCAGACCTATTAGGGGGTTTATTTGCTGCCCCCTCAAATAAATTGAGCACCAGCCGCCACTGAATCAGAATGTGAGAAAATAGTGACACCCCCATCCTCTAACGTCAAATGGTGTCATACTCCCAGCAAAATATCTGAGATACACCTAGAATACAAGCCAGAATACATATATGTTACACTCAATTAAAGGAGGGAAACCCAGTACTGACTTGGTACATGGGCCAAGGCTACATCCAAGGCTGTCTCAATAGCATCATGGGCCCCTGGGCAAAGTAATAGGGGCCTCTACCACCTTGTCCAAATTTATGCACCTACTCTAGAATTAAAGTACAAATAGTTGATAAAAGTAAACATATATTTATTAGTACTTTCAATAAAATATTATTTAGAAAATAAAAAACATGCCATAAATCAAAGACTAATCAACAAAAAGGGTACAGTACGGGGGGGGGGAGGGTCAGGAAGGCACAATATGGGGGGAAGAGGGATCAAGAGGGCACAAAACTGGCATCAGGAGGGCACAGCACAGGTTCCAGTGTGCTGCCCCAAGACACGGCCATTCTGGGACAGCTAAGTTTTAGTCCCTTGCTGTGTCCTGATATCTCAGTGTGAAGTTCTGTTACTAATGGCTCTGCCCTATTGTTGTGTACAGATGACTCACCTGCAGACACTGTGTTTACATGTAAATAACCGGCATTCATATGTAAATAGCTGCATCCGGCGGCATAGATATGTAAATAAAGGCGGCATTCATATTTATATCTTGCCCCATGCAGTGAGGAGATGAAATGCTGTAACCTCTAGCAACCAGTGAGCATTATTACTGTACAGTAATCTCTAGCAACCAATCAACAAGCAGAAATCATGTGCTGTAACCTCTAGCAACTAATCAGTAAACCGTAATGTGTGCTGTAACCTCTAGCAACCATTCAGTAAGCCTTAATGATACCCTCTCACCTCTAGCAACCAATCGCAATCGCTGCTTGATCTGATTCAGTAAACTGATTTTAAGTCTAGCTGCTATTTATTGTATGTCTCAGAGCAGGTGGAGAGCGAAATTGTATAGGAGAGGGCCCATGAAAACATTTGCCCAGGGTCCAATCAATATTAAAGATCGCCCTGCTTATGACACCACAACGCACAGTATGTATTGCAGCTGCATTGCCATGCATTTTGGCAACGCGTGTTAATGCACATTTCACCATGCGTTAACTCAATGCATAAGTGTGAAAAGGCCATGGGCAAATACACATCTAGGAGAACAACCGCCCCATTTCTGGTTTGAACAGAGAACAATCATATATCTGCAAAGCTTCCCCGAAATCCTATTAACTGAGTGAGGATCAACTGGCCAGGATGTCCATTCCCAGTCGACTGCAGTTGATTTCTCCAGAGACAACCCATAATGCTCCCCATCTCAAGCTCACCCAACCATTTGGTTGCCAGATAGAGAATATATAGCTTGCTACTATGTAGGCCTGTGGACACTATGAGGCAATATGTGAAGGACTTCCCTATTGTCCTCCCTGAAATACTATTAGCGGAGTGAGTATCAGTTGGCCAGGATGGATATTCCCAGTTGATTACAGTTGATTTCCTCAGAAACAACCCATTGTGCTCCCTGTCTCAGCTCACCCAATCAATTGGTGGTGGCCAGATAGAGAATACATGGGTCACCACTATGCAGGCTTGTGGACACTGTGAGGCAATGTATATAGGACTTCCCTATTGTCCTCCATGAAATACTACTAGCTCAGTGAAGATCAATTGGCCATGGAGGATATTTCTAGTCCATAGCAGCTGATTTCCCCAGAAAAAACCCATAGTGCTCTCCGTTTCATCTCAGCCAATCATTTGGTTGTCAGATGGTCTGCCACTATGTAGGCCTGTGGACACTATGAGGCAATATATGAAGGACTTCCCTATTGTCCTCCCTGAAATACTATTAGCGGAGTGAGGCTCAATTCGCCAGGATGGATATTCCCAGTTGATTGCAGTTGATTTCCCCAGAAACAACCCATAGTGCTCCCTGTCTCAGCTCACCCAATCAATTGGTGGTGACCAGATAGAGAATACATGGCTTGCCACTATGCAGGCTTGTGAACACCATGAGGCAATGTATATAGGACTTCCCTATTGTCCTCCATGAAATATCACTAGCTCAGTGAAGATCAATTGGCCATGGAGGATATTTCTAGTCCATAGCAGCTGATTTCCCCAGAAACAACCCATAGTGCTCTCCGTCTCAGCTCAGCCAATCATTTGGTTGCCAGATGGACTGCCACTTTGTAGGCCTGTGGACACTATGAGGCAATATATGAAGGACTTCCCTATTGTCCTCCCTGAAATACTATTAGCTGAGTGAGGATCAGTTGGCCAGGATGGATATTCCTAGTAGATTGCAGTTGATTTCCACCGAAACACACAATCTGAAAATCAGATGAAAAATACCGCTTTCGACGTGATCTGATGATAATCGGATCGTTAGTATACAGCTTTCGAGAGCAGATCACAACAGTTCATCCGATATTATTTGATCGGACAAGCACAAAAATTTTTCTCGTATGATATCAGATCGTACGATTTTCGTTTAAACAATACAGTTGTCATCCGAAAACACAATAGAAACAAACTACAACACATGTCATCACTTCCGATTTTTTATTCTGTCGTATGACAATTTCCATAACTTTAGTAAACTCTCCATTTTCGATATGCGACTAGCATGCAAAAAAAAAAAACTAGACGATCTGTCGTCCGATTTTCGGATCGTGTGTACGGGCCATTAGTAGATCAACTTCAAAGA
Source organism: Lithobates pipiens (assembly GCF_037356315.1). NCBI lineage: Eukaryota > Metazoa > Chordata > Amphibia > Anura > Ranidae > Lithobates > Lithobates pipiens. The sequence goes on along the minus strand of NW_027507764.1, from coordinate 53,258,566 downwards.
AGCGAGGTTAGCGAGGAATACCATTAATAGTTATTTTGATACCCCGTCTTCTTTAGATTTTTTTTTTATTATTATTAATATTATTATTGTTGTAGTTATGAAGAATTTTACTATTCTCCGTTCCAAAATAGATATCAATTTGATTTATTTGGATTTGGTTTTGTTAAAAACATTTTAATTGTTTTATTTACATATTTGAATGTATATTTTTGTTTATTTATGGATAACAATGCATTTATTTATAACTTAATTTACTTATAGATTAAATGGATTCATTCTTGTTCTGATTGGCTGCGAAGTAGTTGTTTCACATTAGCAAAAGGTGCGCTCGGGGGAATTCTGACTCCTTGATCTCGCCAAAGCCAACCAGCACACGACTGTACATTGAATAGAGCTATAGGGGAATTCATTATCTGTCTCTGGGGTTGTTTACAGCAAAGTGTACATTGAATCTTTTCTCTTCTTAATTAAATATTGGAAGGGAATAAACACTCATTACCGTCATTCTAGGATGAGTTGGATGTCAGGTTTCCATCCACAGAGCAAAAACTGGAGGGAGGAAATTCAGGGTTGTATAAAGTGACTTTCCAGAATGCTATGGATTTAACAAATGCAATAAAGAGACTAGCACCGAGTGACTGCCGCCCAGTGATGTCTGCTGTACTTGTGGCATGGAACATTCAGGGTTGCTTCACACCACAAAAAACGCACTCCAGATCCATTATGGATGTGTTTCTGCATGCACGTTTTTAATGCATTTTTGCCGCATTCCAGTCCGTTTTTATAACCACTTGCCGACCGCTGCGCGCCGATATACATCGGCACAATGGCAGCGGTGGGCAACCTGGCGTACCTGTACGTCACCTTTAAGAGGCGGGGATAGCAGGTGCGCCCACCGCGTACAGCATGACTGTGGGACCGGTGGACTCGATGTCCGCCGGTCTCCCAGGGCAATCGTGTCACGGAGCCGCAGAACAGGCACGTGCCTATATAAACAAGGCATTTCCCCGTTCTGCCTAGTGATATGACAGAGATCACTGCTCCCTGTCATCGGGAGCAGTGATCGCTGTCATGTGAGTTGAAGCCCACCCCCCCACAGTTATAATCACTCCCTAGGACACACTTAACCCCTTCATCGCCCCCCCCCCCCAGTGGTTTACCCCTTCCCTGCCAGTGTCATTTATACAGTAATCAGTGCATTTTTATAGCACTGATCGCCGCATAAATGACAATGGTCCCAAAATAGTGTCAAAAGTGTCCGACGTGCCATAATGTCCCGATAAAAATTGCAGATCGCGACGCCATTACTAATAAAAACAAAAAAAATTATAATAAAAATGCCATAAAACTATCCCCTATTTTGTAGATGCTGTAAATTTTGCGCAAACCAATCAATATACACTTATTGCATTTTTTTTTAACCAAAAATATGTAGAAGAATACGTATCAGACTAAACTGAGGAAAAAAACAACTTTTTTTGTATATTTTTTGGGGGATATTTATTATAGCAAAAAGTAAAAAGATATTGCGTTTTTTTTTTAAATTGTCGCTCTTTTTTTGTTTCTAGCACAAAAAATAAAAACCGCAGAGGTGATCAAATACCACCAAAAGAAAGCTCTATTTGTGGGAAAAAAAGGACATCTAGTTTGTTTGGGTGCAACGTCGCACGACCGCGCAATTGTCAGTTAAAGCAACGCAGTGCCGAATCGCAAAAAGTGCTCTGGTCAGGAAGGGGATAAAATCTTCCGGGGCTGAAGCAGTTGATGTATTTCCGGATGCATTCCAGATGCTTTTTTTCTCATTCTTTTCTCCTGTTTTTTTGTTTGTTTTTTTCACTGGACTGGGCTCCGGTGCATTTTTGATGCATATTTTTTATATGTTCCAGTGTATTCCGGTGCATTTTTTTATGTATTTTACTGTGTTCCAGTACAGTCCAGTGCAGGAAAAATGTTTATTCTGTAACTGACCACACTCGTGTGAACTATGCCATTGGAAACCATATAACCTACTTTCCATGCATTTTTGATGCAGAAAAAAAAAACCACACACACACTGGACTGCATGTGGTGTGAACAGGCCCTTAGGCCTACACCTATGCAGGTTGCAGTTTGCATATTCCAGGTGCATTTTGCGTTTTTCAATACACACTTTTGATCCATTGAATGCTTTTGATCCATAAAATGCACAGATGTGAACTACATCCATAGGAACCCATGTTAAATGGACTGCAGTGTGTTTCTGCAGAACTGAAAACGCACAAAAAAATTTGATCTACAACATTTTTAAACTTTGCTGATTGATTGATTGATTTTTCGGGTGCATGCAGTGTAAAATTAGCAAGAAAATTGTAGTCTATAGTGGATCGCTCAATCACCTCGAGTCATCATATAGAACAGGTATTTCTGTGCTCTGTTTGAGTCAAGGCCAGTTCACATCACATGCGTTCCAGTGCTTTTTTTCTGCACCCAAAAAGCATAGAAGGTAGGTTACAAGGTTTTCAATGCCATAGTCCCAGTGCGTTCCAGTTCCAGAAAAAAAAAATTAGAACATGCTGCCTTTTTCCTGCACAGAACTGTACTGGAACAGAGTAAAACGCACGAGGGCTGGTTCACAACACAAAAACGCTCTGGATGCGTTTCTGCATGCCCGTTTTTAACGTGTTTTTGTCACATTCCAGCTTTTTTGATGCGTTTCCAGATGCATTCCAGATGCTTTATTTTTTATTTTTTTATTTTTTGCACTGTACTGAGCTCTCGTGCATTTTTGTTGCATTTTTAATGCGTTCCAATGCATTCCCGGAGCATTTTGGATGTGTTTTACAGCGTTCCAGTACAGTCCAGTGCAGTAAAAAAGGCAGCATGTTCTAATTTACTGTTGTGGAACTGGAACGTACTGGAACTGACCGCACTGGGACACCTATACAGGTTGCAGTTTGCATATTGCAGGTGCATTTTCACTGGATTCACACCTATGGCATTTTTAGTGCTTTTTGCATTTTGCAGATTTGCACTACAGAACGTGTTCCATAGGAAACCATGTTATATGGACTGTAGTGCAAATCTGAAAAATGCAAAAAACACTAAAAATGCATAGGTGTGAATCCAGCCATTGAACTGGCCCTGAAAAACACCCCGGAATGCATCTACACACATAAAAAATGCATAAAAAATGCACTGGACCCCAGTACATAAAAAAAATAAAAAATTGAAAAAAAAGGAGAAAAAAAAAGCATCTGGAATAATGCACCTGGAAACGCATAAAAAAAAAGCACTGGAATGCATCAAAAATGCATAAAAAAACGCACATGCAGAAATTCCTTCGGCATAAATCTGGAGGACATTTTTGTGGTGTGAACTAGCCCTCATTCTCTAATAATCATATACATTATGTCTGCACATGTTCTGTACCTGGACACCTTATTCACTATATGGTACTGAAACAACAGACAGTATACAGTGAGCTCAATATAATCAAAAGATAAAGTCAATGGTGTTTACAGAGTGATGGGTGCAAAATGTACTTTCTTGTCTTTTGTTCTGAGTGTTATATATATATATATATATATATATATATACATATATATACACACATATATATATATATATATATATATATATATATATATATATACACATATATATATATATATATATATAAAGTAATCAAAGTTGATGTATTGCTGATAATGATTACTTTCTGTGTAGTTATCACAAATAATACACAGTGAAGAGAAGAGATGAGACATTTATTAGGGGTTGATTTACTAAAACTGGAGAGTGCAGAATCTGGTGCAGCTGTGCATGGTAGCCAATCAGCTTCTAACTTCAACTTCTTCAATAATGCTTTGGCAAAAAAAAAAAAAAAAAAAAAACCTGGAAGCTGATTGGTTTCTGGGCAGGGCTGCGCCACATTTTGCACTCTCCAGTTTTAGTTCCTACCTTACTTATCACGGTTTATTAAACACCTCCGTAGGGAATTATTACCGCGATTACCTGTGAAAAGATTCATCGCAACTTATCACCCACTTTTCACAGTTCATTAAACGTACACCGCATAATGGGCTTTGTGTTGTCTTTTGCACCTACAGCCATGCTACGGAATTATATAGGGAGGATTAGGCCCCATTCACACTTGGGTTCATACGAGTGTGATGCCATGTGATTCGCACCGCGTTTGCTGTGCACATCACACGCGATGTCTGTGCGATGCAATCTCAGCCATACAAACTGTGTGGCTGAAAGGGCGTTGAATTTGCACCAAAATGGTGCAGGACCCCATTTTTTTTTTGGTCTGCACTGGAATCGGATCGTATGGGTGTTCACACCCATGGAATCCAATTCCTGCATCATTTTACAGTTCGCATTGCGATCTGCGAACCGATCTGGGCATGACATTAACTTTACAGTGACACCCGCAGTGGTGTGCAGATCTCAGTGTGAACCAGTGTGCGATTCAGGTGCAATGCGGGAACCCGCACTGGATTCGCAGGGTTCTCACATCACACCAGTGTGAACTGGGCATCAAGCTTTCCATTGCAGTGCCTTAAAGCATACAAGTTAATGCACATTGGGGGTTATTTACTAAAGGAAAATCCACGTTGCACTGAAAGTGCACTTTGAAGTAAAGTCGCTGTAGATCCGAGGGGGACATGCAAGGAAAATAAAAAACAGCATTTTAGCTTCCATATGATTGAATGATAAAATTAGCAGAGCTTCCCCTTATTTCAGATCTACCCCTTAGATTTACAGCGACTGCACTTCCAAGTGCATTCTCAGTGCAAAATGGATTCGCCTTTAGTAAATAAGCCCCAATATGTCACCCGCTAACGTGCATTGTATTCAGACAGCACATTCATTAAGAATGAGGTGCTAACAAAACACAACGGATGAAAAATCATGCATACCTCCCAACTGTCCCTGATTTGGAGGGACTGTCCCTCATTTGGAGCAATGTCCCTCTGTCCCTCATTCCTCCTCATTTGTCCCTCACGTTGGTCTGATCTATATAGATGTATATAAAATGCACTTTTTATCTATCAAAACATTTCCCAGTGCTAAACTTTTCATCTGATTTCTAAATTTCTGCATTTGTAAATTCCAAAAGCCAATATAAAGGAATAAAAGTGGTAAAAAAAAAAAGCATTTGTTGGTTTAACCAATCTTTTTTTTGTACAATTCTCCTTGAAGGGGGCGTGGCAATGGGGTGCATCCTGTTCCTGCATACTTTTGCTGATAGGTGTCCCTCATTCCCATCTCAAAAAGTTGGGAGGTGTGATCATACCTTTTTTTTTTTTTTTTTTTTGCTATGCATGTGTTGTGGTGTGCCGCATTGTTTGACAAAAAAAGGTCACGTTCGTTTTTTTTTTTGCATCCATTGTGGTGTGTGTTGGACTCTACTGTACAATGTGTTGGGGTGTCATTCACAATAAATGGTGCCACACACACAGAAAGGGCATTGCCATGTCCTCTGTTCCCTGTCCTAATACCAGTAACCCATTGCTTTATGATTTTGAAGTCATGATATTTTAATACCTTTTGATACAGAAGAAAAATCTGTACTTTACATTGTATTCATGCAGACATTTAGATTTTATATATTTTATATATTCTGATATGTTTTTATTACTACTCTTGGAATATGAAATCATTCATACAGATAAATAAATCTCTCTCTATACTGTATATACAGTTCCTTTAGGGCAGGGACTGATGTGAATATAATGTATATATATATATATATATATATATATATATATATATATATATATATATATATATATATATATATGTATATATTTATATATGTATATATATAAAAGGGTGGCTTAACCCCTTTAGGACCAGCCGCAGCATTTATACTGTGGCAGGTCTGCTTTATTGCGTGAATCGCCGTAGCTGTACGTCACTTCGTGCAATAGATACAGTGGGCGCGTGCACGGCGCCAGAGCCGATACGTCACAATGTCTGTCGGCCACCCACGATCGCTCCTCAGAGAGCCAGAATGGGGATCTGTCAATGTAAACAAACAGAGCCCCATTCTGACAGGGGAGGAGAGAGAGAGATTGTCCGTTCCTAGTGATTAGGAACAGCAATCTATCTCCTCCTCCAGTCAGCCCCCCTCCCCCCACAGTTAGAAACACCTCCCTAGGGAACACATTAAACCCCTTGATCGCTCCCCCTAGTGTTAACCCCTTCCCTGCCAGTGTCATTTATACAGTAATCAGTGTATTTTTATAGCACTGATCGCTGTATCAATGTCACTGGTCCCAAAAAAGCGTCAAAAGTGTCCGATCTGTCCACCGCAATGTCACAGTCCTGCTAAAAATCACTGATCACCGTCATAGTTACATAGTAGGTGAGGTTTAAAAAAGACACAAGTCCATTGATTCCTACCTATGTGTGTGATTATATGTCAGTATTACATTGTATATCCCTGTATGTTGTGGTCATTCAAGTGCTTATCTAATAGTTTCTTGAAACTATCGATGCCCCCAGTTGAGACCACCACCTGTGGAAGGGAATTCCACATCCTTGCCGCTCTTACAGTAAAGAACCCTCTAGGTAGTTTAACGTTAAACCTCTTTTCTTCTAATTTCAATGAGTGGCCACGAGTCTTGTTAAACTCACTTCCGCAAAAAAGTTTTATCCCTATTGTGGGGTCACCATTACTAGTAAAAAATAAAAAATAAAAATGCCATTAATCAATTTTTTAGATACTATAAATTTTGCGCAAACCAATCAATATACACTTATTGCAATTTTTTTTACCAAAAATATATAGAAGAATACATCTTGACCTAAACTGATGAAGACATGTGTTTTTTTTTGTTTTGGATAATTATTATAGAAAAAAGTAAAAAATATATATATTTTTTTTCAAAATTGTCGCTCTTTTTTTGTTTATAGCGCAAAAAAAAAACAAAAAAACAAACACAGAGGGGATCAAATACCACCAAAAAAAAGCTCTATTTGGGGGGGGGGGGGAGGTCGTCAATTTTGTTTGAGTACAGCGTGGCACGACTGCGCAATTGTCAGTTAAAACGATGCAGTGCCGTATCGCAAAAAATGGCCTGGTCATTAAGGGGGTAAATTATTTCCAGTCCTTAAGTGGTTAAATTGACAGCGCTATACAAGTACCTCATATATATATATATACATATGTGTATATATAGATATATATAGATCTCTCTCTCTCTATATATATATGTGTATATATAGATATATATAGATCTCTCTCTCTCTCTCTCTCTCTATATATATATATATATATATACATATGTGTATAAATAGATATATCTTTCTCTCTCTCTATCTGTCTCTCTCTCTCTCTCTATATATATATATATATATATATATATATATAGATAGATAGATAGATAGATAGATAGATAGATAGATATTTACCACTATTTACTACTATATCTATATATAACTATATATATATATATATATATATATATATATATATATATATATATATATATATATATATAATGCCAACTATATGAGGGAATGATGTGAATGTACAATGTATATGTAAAGCGCTGCGTAAATTGATGGTGCTATATAAGTACTTAAAATAAATAAAATAAAATAAATAAAATATGAGATGCTACAGAAATTGCTCATAAATGAAGTGTCCCATTTTCTACCATGAACTTCTATCTAACGATTCTTCCTTTCCCATCACAGATGAGATATCTCTGTGCCAAATAATACAGAAAACTATACAAATGAATATATGGGATACTGTGTCACAATCTGTAATAAATGAATCTGTATTCAGGGCTGAATGAGTATAGCATATATATATATATATATATATATATATATATATATATATATATATATATATATATATATATATATATATATAAATAGTATATTTTTTATATTTGTAATATATAATGCCATATATAATAGCCATTGTCATAATAATGAACCCCCTTCAATCAGCAGCCTCCAATTTTTTCCCCACAAAAGCTGCCCTTTGGCTCCAGTTGTCAAATAAAAGGATTTACTTCCAGCTGGTGTTCTACTTGCTGGGACTTGTAGTTCCTCAACTCCTGGCAGACAGATGAGCTCTGTGGGTAGAGAAGCCTGGCTTCTGCTCTCCTGATTAATAGCAGACAATCCCCAAGTTATTTCTGAAGTTCCTCAAACTATTCTAGATTCCATTTCCTAATTTGCAGTCTCCTTATGGTAGCACATCCGGCGAGAGTCATCTTGTTGAAGGATTCTTATAATTTCTGCACTTTGCCTGGTTACAATGTAGCCATTGTCTGGCAGTCCTCCATTTTTTTTTTTTAGGAAGATGCCAGGCCATTTGCAGAAAAGGGTCCTTGGAGCCGTATTGTGACTGTTAGAAGCCAGTGCTATTTTCTCTGTAGAGGTAAAACTATCACTTCACCCTCCTTGTGTCATCTTTGTGAGTTAGGAGAGAGGAGAAAAAGTTGCAAATATTTCTGAATGTAATGTGAATGGAATAGGAAGACACATTACTATGCAGCTAGAGTGCCATCTAGTGGATGAACAGGACCCGGATTTTATCTTCCCAACAGCGCAATAGTCAGTGATACTTTTCACTAATGCCGCGTACACACGATCGGACATTGATCGGACATTCCGACAACAAAATCCCATGTTTTTTTTGTTCTGACGGATGTTGGCTCAGACTTGTCTTGTATACACACGTTCACAAAAAGTTGGTCAGAAATTGAAAACGTCAAGAACGCGGTGATGTACAACACGTATGACGAGCCGAGAAAAATTAAGTTCAATAGGCAGTGCTGCTCTTCTGCTTGAATCCGAGCATGTGTGGAACTTTGTGCGTCGGAATTGTGTACACACGATCGGTATTTGCGCAAACGGATTTTGTTGACGGAAAATTTGAGAACCAGATCTCAAATTTTGTGCAACGGAAATTCAGATGGAAACTGTCTGATGAAGCCTACACACGGTCGGAATTTCTCACAAAGGGCTCCCATCGAGCATTTTCCGACTGCGTGTATGGGGCATAACAGTTAAATGACACCAAACTCTGGTTTACAAAAAAATAAAAACTATTCAAGTAAGTATTCCTTAATGCACATACAAAAAAAGTGTGTGTGTGTATATATATATATATATATATAAAATGGCATCCCAGTCTTATGCCTTATACACACGGTTAAAAAATCTGACAGAAAAGGTCCGATCGGATTATATTGTTGGAAAATCAAATCATGTGTGGGCTCTATTGGACTTTTTCCGTTGGAAATTCCAACGGAAAAAATTTGAGAGCAGGATCTAAAATTTTCCGACAACAAAATACGATCTGACTTTTTCTGATAATTTTTAGAGAATTTCAGATCGGACAAAGTGCCACGCATGCTCAGATCAAATTACAAGACCAAAGCTATTGGCTACTAGCCTCAACGTAGTCCTGTCATAATGAACGAAGTCGCCAAGTTCTGAACGATCGGACTTTCCGACAACTTTGTCCGACCGTGTGTATGCAACACAAGTTTCGGACAAAATCCGTCGGAAAAAATCCGACTGATTTTGTGGTCGGAATGTCTGACCGTGTGTACAAGGCATAAGTCTGTAGGGTTCAATATTGAGTTGACCCACCCTTTGCAGCTATAACCACTTCAACTCTTCTGGGAAGGCCGTCCATAAGGTTTAGGAGTGTGTCTATGGGAATGTGTGACCATTCTTCCAGAATCGTATTTGTGAGGTCAGGCACTGATGTAGACAAGAAGTCCTGGCTCACAGTCTCTGCTCTAATTCATCCTAAAGGTGTTCTTTCGGGTTGAGGTCAGGACTCTGTGCCGGCCAGTCAAGTTTCTCCACCCCAAACTTGCTCATCCATCCAATCCACTGGAGCGCAGTCATGTTGGAACAGGAAGGGGCCATCCCCAAACTTTTCCCACAAAGTTGGGAGCATAAAATTGTTCAAAATGTTTTGATATGCTGACGCCTTAAGGGTTCCTGACCTCAACCTAATAGAAAACCTTTGGGATGAATTAGAGTGGAGACTATGACTCAGGCCTTCTCATCCACATCCGTGCCTGACCTCACAAATGCGCATCTTAAGAATGGTCAAATATTTCCATAAACACACTCCTAAACCTTGTGGACAGCCTTCCCAGAAGAGTTGAAGCTGGTATAGTTACAAAGGGTGGGCCAACTCAATATTGAACCCTACAGACTAAGACTGGGATGCCATTAAAGTTCCCAATACTTTTGATGATAAAGGTGTCCGTTTATAAAGTAGTGATCAGCGGTGATCCAGAGGATGGCCGCTGATCACAGCCCATAAACAGTTTATGAACCAGAGATAATCGGGGGAGAAGTGTTTGAACTTGTTCTCACGCCGATTATCTCCGCACATGGAGAATCCTCATAGACTGATATATTTACCTAGAAAAATGGTGATGTGTTCAATACTTATTTTACCTGCTGTGTACTGTATAATATATATATATATATTATAGATAGATATAGCTATATATATATATATATATATATATATATATATCTATACATATATATATATATATATATATTATATATTTTTATATACATATACTAGCTCATTATGCCTTTTCCCTTGCAGGTGTAAAAAAAAAAAAAAAAAGTCAGCGGGTTTACTCCCGCTTTAAAAGTGGGGTATGTCTGTATATATATATACTGCACAAATGTAAATTGGCCCTAAAGCAAAGCTGCCATGAGGGCACTGCTGAGCCATGGTGAGCACTGACCTTCACTTGAAAATTCAAGTTGCCTGGCTGTTATAATGATCTTTTTGCCTCCATCACTAGCCTGGAACAGTTGGCAGATCAGAAGCAGAGGATTCAGTTGGTGGATTCTTGTTGTCGGTGGCGTTGGTTTCCTACAGGAAAAGAGGTTGTTCACCTAGCAAAGGAAATGCTCAAATTGCAAAGTGAATTTTAGTAAATGAAAGCGAAGCTGTTGACTAGGTAATCATGCCCTAGCAAAAAAAAAAAAAAAAAGTTCAAAGTGAACACAGCAGCACACTTATGATCTTCTCCCTAAATGACTCTGGTCTCTGCTCCTATCAGCATACTCAATGCACAGCTGGTTCCCGACCTTAGTCTGAGCTCTGCTGCACAGGCATTACAAGAGGCTGATAGTAAGTGAAAAGCAGGTATTCACACTGCTTGCATTAAAATGAATACTTTATTGATGTAATAATTAGAACAGAGATGCATTGCCTGGGGTTCAGCTTTAAACTTAAAAGTCTGTATAGGTTTTTTTTTTCTGAAATTTTACAGCTGCTCTCATCCCAAAATTACTTTTGGGCATCTGTGCTCTATCTGCAGATCAGATGTGTAAAAACTTTAATTTCAGCCAGTGTGTAACCAGTAATAATTCCCCTCCTCATCCCATGATGCCATTACAGGTGTTCCTGCACTACATCTACATGGGTTGTGCTGTCAGCATGATATAGTCCAGGGGCTGTGGTTGCTGATGATGTCATAGAGATTAGCCCCCCCCCCCCCTCCCTATATTATTATATGAAGCAGAAGTCAAAGTAGACACCAAATAATTTTATACTTATCTATGTTTTTTTCAGTTGAGTAGATTGGGAACAATAATGTATAGGGACAACGCAAAAAGTTACAATAAAGCATTTTACAAGTTACACTATACCACCATCTATTGGCTATTAGTGGTACTGCTGTTTTTCAATGCATTGTATTCAGATGATGATGGCTATTAAAAGGATCAATCCCATCAAAAGCCAAATATTTTAATATTTCACATATCTCGACAGTTTATGCCACCCAATGGCTTCTTATTTTTCTTGGTAACTCCTGTGGTGGAATTTTTCTGTTTTTTTTTATGCTCTCAGGTGTGCGGCAGCCATTGATTTCTGGTTATATTCATGTATGTTATGGAAAAATTTGACTGGAGGATTGGGAACACCCTTAAGCCTCGTACACACGATCGGACTTTCCGACTGGAAATGTGAGATGACAGGCTGTTGGCGGTAAATCCAACCGTGTGTACGCTCCATCGCAATTGTTGTTGGATTTTCCGCAGACAAATGTTGGATGGCCGGTTTAAACATTTTCCACGGACAAATGTCTGTTGTCGGATTTTCCGATCGCGTGTACACAAGTCCGTCGGACTAAAGTCCAAAGTACAAACACGCATGCTCGGAAGCAAGGACGAGCCAGAAGCGGTCGGTCTTATAAACTAGCATTCGGTATGGAGAATTAACATTTGTGACGCGGCAAATTATGAAATCTCCAAATGCAGCGCACAATTCTCTTCTTCTGTAATGGGATAATAATGAAGCTGCTTTGCTGGTGATACTGATGGAGTTATTGCAAATACATTTTCAAAGGCTTTTTTTCTAGTGATATCAATAATAATATTATTGTTTTTTTTATATATTATTTGGGCAGTTACCACAACACCATTATCCCGTAGTTTTTAACATCAAAGATAGAACTATGTTGGTGTCCCTTGTCAATTTTACATTGTATTTTTTTAAATGTAATTGCTACTCCCAAACTGTCATTTGAAGTAAAACACATAGCCAAGTATTATTCTACACAAATGTTTTATTGTGCATTAAAAAAAGAAAACATCTGCCAATCAGTGGCGGCTGGTGCTAAAAAGTTTTGGGGGGGGGGGGGCGCAAACAAACTAAAAAAAAATTTGAAAAAAAACCCCATCAAACGCCGCCACTGTGCCATCAAATGCAGCCACTGTGCCATCAAATGCTGCCATGGGGGGAGGGGGGGAATACTTTTGCAAGGCACTGTATGTACATTGCAGGAATTTTAACATGTCCACGTGTAAAGTGAATGTGAATGGGGGTGATTTTACAATTATCAATCAGCTGCTGCACCTGCAGGGCTCTATTGAAGAAAGTGGTAGGGTCTGCATCCCTTTAGAGGTGATTTCGCTTTGAGAGTATCTAACCAAAAATGACATTTTTGCTGCAGCAGATGCTCAAAATCTGATTTCTATCTTAGTGTAGACTTCTGTGAAAATCAGTGAGCCAATCACACAAGCAGGAAGTGCTGTTTCTGGGGGGAGATCTGTACACATTCTATGTACGGAACACCTCCAGGATGCCATATTGCATTTCACAGGAAATGACAGCCGCTGCAGATTGAAAAGGAAAGGTCGTTTTTAATAACATTCAGAGCCCTTTCACACTGACAGCGCAGGGGCGTCGGCGGTAAAGCGCCGCTAGTTTCAGCGGCACTTTACTGTCATTTTAGAGGCGCTTTTCAGCCACTAGCAGGGCACTTTTAACCCCCTCTGGCGGCCGAATAAAGGGCTAAAAGTGGCCGAGGCAATTTGCAGGCACTTTAGGAGCGTTGTATACACCTCTCCTAATGCCCCTCAAAGATGCTGCTTGCAGGATATTTTTTAACGTCCTGCCAGCGCACCGCTCCAGTGTGAAAGCACTCGAATTGCGGATGGGGCATTTTTCAGGCACTTTACAGGCGTTATTCTTAGTGCTAAAGCACCTAAAAAATGCCTCCAGTGTGAAAGGGGTCTCAATTACAATATGACTTGTGTCGCAATTGTATATGCTATATGTATATGCTATATGTATATTTTGTTTTTTATATTTGCACAATTTTTTTTGCCACGAAAGCGAAGTTACCTTTTAACCACTCGCCGACCACGCTACAGCCGAATGACGGCTACATTGCGGACGCCCAGTACTGGGAGTCTATCATATGATTGCACCCGCCATGCTCTGTGATCACAGTGTTCGGAGGACAATGCTGATCACAGATTGAGGTGAAGCGGCTCTTTACCACATGATCAGCTGTGTCCAATCACAGCTGATCACGGATGTAAATTGAATCTGATTATCAGCATTCCATTCCTCATGCTGACAGCATGAGGAAGGGAGAAGAGAGCCGATAATAGGTTTCTCTAAAAGTGACGTACACTGATAATCAGGCCACTAATTATCCTAAGTGTCCTGATTATCAGTGAAGTCCCAACAGTACCCACCAGTGCTGCCAATCTGTGCCCACCAGTGCTGCCAATCAGTGTCCATCAGTGTTGCCAATCAGTGCCACCTATCAGTGACGCCTACCAGTGCCCATCAGTACCGTCTACCAGTGCCCATCAGTGCCACCTATCAGTGCCCAACAGTCCTGCCTATCAGTGCAGCCTCAAGAGTGCCCACCAGTGCCTCCTCATCAGTGCACACCAGTGCCTCCTCATCAGTGCCACCTCATCAGTGCCATCTACCAGTGCCCATCAGTTCTGCCCATCAGTGCAGCCTATCAGTGCCGTCTACCAGTGCCCATCAATACCGCCCATCAGTGCCACCTATCAGTGCCCGACAGTCCTGCCTATTAGTGCAGCCTCATCAGTGCCCACCAGTGCCACCTCATCAGTGCCCACCAGTACAGCCTATCAGTGCCCATCAGTGAAGGAGAACAATTACCTGTTTTCAACCTTTTATAACAAACTATGAAAACTTTTTTTTTCCTCCATATTTTCGGTCTTTGATGGTTTATATAGCAAAAAGTAAAAAACCCCAGTGGTGATTAAACTCCACCAAAAGAAGCTCTATTTGTGTGAAAAAAATGATAAGAACTTGATATGGGTACAGTGTTGTATGACCGCGCAATCGTCATTCAAAATGTGACAGCGCTGGAAGCCGAAAATTGGCCTGGGCAAGAAGGGGGTAAAAGTGCTTGGTGGGCAAGTGGTTAAAGCAGACCTTCTTCAGCGACTTTCTATTTTATCAATTGTTTTTTTTTTCTTTTTTAAATGATAAAATACCTTTCTGTGTCACTGTCACCCATGGGGTGAATGGTGTCCCCCCTCCCCCACCTGAAGCCTCTGTTATACGGGAAAATCCAAAATGCCATCAAACCAGTATGTTCTCTAATTCATATTAGTGTGGCCATATTCCCAGACAGACAGTTATCCCTTGTTTACCTTTATGTCTGGTAACATTATAACGAGTTTTAAAGTGATAAGATCTTAAGACGATAATTAATCAGGGATTATTCCCTTACCACTTTAATAATGACAAGGTTTAGTGCCTGTCAGATGAAACCATACAGAACAATGTACAGCTTGCTTCTGTATCAATCGCCAAATAAACATTACCGTTCGATTAATTACACTGTGCACGTCTCTTTATAGAGTTATAGAAAGTATAAAAAAAGTAAAAAAATAAATAAAAAAAATAACTAAAGGGAAACTATAATGAACACATTCTACATTTTATGTGCGTACATTAAAAAGTGATATTAACTACTCGTCGACCGCAATACCTACACTATATTACCAAAAGTATTGGGACGGCTGCCTTAACACACACATGAACTTTAATGGCATCCCAGTCTTAGTCCGTAGTATTCAGTATTGAGTTGGCCCGCCCTTTGCAGCTATAACAGCTTCAACTCTTCTGGGAAGGCCGTCCACAAGGTTTAGGAGTGTGTCTATGGAAATGTTTGACCGTTCTTGCAGAAGCGCATTTTTGTGAGGTCAGGCACTGATGTGGACAAGAAGGACTGGCTCACAGTCTCCGCTCTAATTCATCCCAAAGGTGTTCTATCAGGTTGAGGTCAGGACTCTGTGCAGGCCAGTTTGGTTCCTCCACCCCAAACTCCCTCCTATGTACCTTTCTTTGTGCACTGGTGGGCAGTCATGTTGGAACAGGAAGGGGCCATCCCCAAACTGTTCCCACCAGGGGCGGACTGACAACTCATGGGGACCTCGAGCAATAAGAGATTATGGGGCCCCCAGGCAATAAGAGATTATGGGGCCACCCAGTATACACAAACACACACACACACAGCATACAATCACACAGTATACACATACATGTACACACAGTATATACAGACATGTTTCTATTGGATGAGAAGGTACTGGAGAGGTGGGGCAGCTATAATCTCTGGATTTTTAGACCAAAAGGATGTCGGTAAGGGACATTTCAGAGACAGATGTAAAAAAAAAACACAAACTTTTACATACTGTCCCTGGTTTTACTGAGGCTGGCAACCCTGATGGCGCCCCCTAGTGGCATGTGCCCTCGGGCAGTGCCCGAGTGGCCCAATGGTCAGTCCGCCCCTAGTTCCCACAAAATTAGGAGCATTAAATTGTCCAAAATGTCTTGGTATACTGACACCTTAAGTGTTCCCTTCATTGGAACTAAGGGGCCAAGCTCAACCCCTGAAAAACAACCCCACACCATAATCCCCCCTCCACCACATGACTTGGACCAGTGCACAAAGCAAGGTCCATAAAGACATGGATAAGCGAGTTTGGGGTAGAGGAGCTTGACTGGCCTGCACAGAGTCCTGACCTTAATTTCTTTGTAAGTGGGTAAATTTACAAAATCTGCAGGAGATCAAATAATTATTTTCCCCAGTGTATAGTAGTGGTCCTATCTCCATCTGCCTCCTATCCATGGCACCAGGGCCTCTCCAGGTATTCCTAAATTGGGGATTGCCAGTAGCTGGAAGCACTACATCTCGGTAGAATAGGCCCTGTGCAAGTCTTATGGGCCCACCTCCTGCCCTTTCAATCCATGCCCGAACACCTCCTTCTCCCTAACTTAATCCACTATTTGTCTATGGGAAGGGTGCCACTTAGTGGCCAAACAGAAAATAGTACAAGATAAAAAGGTTTGGGCTAAAGTCTTTTTTTTACCCACCACATTCTCCACATTGGAGAGATTTACCCTCCCTCACTTCCTAATCATTATCACTGAGTAAAGAAAATTGCTCCCTCTTCTACTGAAAAGAAAGGAAAAGCTTTCTTTGTTGGAGTTAAGCTAGCATTAGGGGTTAGGGAGTAAATGGTCAAAGGCCCGATGTTAGAGAAAGTTAATATTTAAATCTTGGCTTTAGTTTAGTGTTAATTTTAGGCCCACAGGACCCCCTTGCCCACTGCCATTACCGCCATTACAAAATAAATAAATAAAATCTAACCCTCCGAGACTCCTGCTCCCTTCCCAGAGCAGGACTTTCAATGGTCCAATCTAAACAGCTACTTAGCTCCTCTGCCTCACACAGATTGTTCCTTTGGCCACAGTTTGGGGGTGCAGGTGGTAGTGAAGCAGCTGCTGGTTGGACTCCAGGGGACCCCAATCTGTATAAAGAGACAAGTGTTTTTGTATCATTTAGGCAGATGGGAAGCAGTCACAGCTCCAGCTCATTCACTCATTCAATTTCCTCTTGAGCTACTGTGCAATGTAAACAACACGCCACGTATAACAGAAACTAATAACATTTTTATAAGCCTAAAGCTCCAGCAACTTCCAAAAAATGAGATTATAAAATAATAATATGCAATCATGTTTACCTAACAAAAAAGGAAAAATATATATTTTTATAGACGTTTTTTTTTTTTGTCCTGACAATTTGGTTGGGCTTCAGGTAGATTTGGTGAACTCAGCTTTTATGAGAGCCCCATTGGAGTCAGTGGGAAGTGAATGTTAAAACAGATCTCCAATCCCCCTCCCCCCCCATTGTTTCTTTTTTTTTTTTTTATCCCTACACGTTTCAGGTACTCACCTATCCAATGGCTCCAGTGTTGTCCTGCTGATATCCTCTCATGCCCTGCCTCTGATCGGTCCTGCGCAGCTATGTTATCTCTGACATCATCAAGAGGTCCACTGGCTTTTCTGGGTTCAGCAGGCGGGCCTCCCGATGACGCGCCACAAGGCCAGCCAGATCCTCCTCTGTGAATTGCACAGTAAGGCCTCCTGGGATATGTAATGTGCAAATCCCAGGAAGAACAGTAGGACAGCTATTACTAAGGACTACCATTTTCTTTGCTACACCATAGGGGCTGCGGTCCCTGCCTGCAAAGGGCATTTGCTTTAGGTCTGACAGAGTCAAATCCCCACATCAGTGCTAGCTGGTCCTAGGAGGGATAGTCTGCAAGCATGTGTATGTGCTGGAGGTCGAGGAGGAGAGATTGTATACAGTATCTCACAAAAGTAAGTACACACCTCACATTTTTGTAAATATTTTATTATCTCTTTTCACGTGAAAACACTGAAGAAATAACACATTGCTACAATGTAAAGTAGTGAGTGTACAGCTTGTATAACAGTGGAAATTTGCTGTCCTCTCAAAATAACTCAACACACAGCCATTAATGTCTAAACTGCTGGCAGCAAAAGTGAGTACACCCCTAAGTGAAAATGTCCAAATTGGGCCCAATTAGCCATTTTCCCTCCTCGGTGTCATGTGACTTGTTAGTGTTACAAGGTCTCGGGTGTGAATGGGAAGCAGATGTGCTAAATTTGGTGTTATCGCTCTCACTCTCTCATACTGGTCACTGGAAGTTCAGCATGACACCTCATGCCAAAGACCTTCCTGAGAATCTGAAAAAAAGAATTGTTGCTCTACATAAACATGTCCTAGGCTGTAAGAAAATTGGCAAGACCCTGAAACTGGGCTGCAGCACAGTGGCCAAGACCATACAGCAGTTTAACAGGACAGGTTTCACTCAGAACAGGCCTCGCCATGATCGACCAAAGAAGTTGAATGCACCTGCTCAGCGTCATATCCATTGCTTGTCTTTGGGAAATAGAAGTATGAGTGTTGCCAGCATTGCTGCAGAGGTTGAAGGGGTGGGGGGTCAGCCTGTCAGTGCTCAGACCATATGCCGCACACTGCATCAAATTGATCTGCATGGCTGTCGTCCCAGAAGGAAGCATCTTCTAAAGATGATGCACAAGAAAGCCCGCAAACAGTTTGCTGAAGACAAGCAGACTAAGGACATGGTACCATGTCCTGTGGTCTGATGAGACCAACATAAACTGATTTGGTTCAGATGGTGTCAAGTGTATGTGGTGGCAACCAGGTGAGGAGTACAAAGACAAGTGTGTCTTGCCTACAGTCAACCATGGTGGTGGGAGTGTCATGATCTGGGGCTGCATGAGTGCTGCCGGCACTGGGGAGCTACAGTTCATTAAGGAAACCATGAATGCCAACATGTACTGTGACATACTGAAGCAGAGCATGATCTCCTCCCTTCAGAGACTGGGCCGCAGGGCAGTATTCCAACATGATAACGACCCCAAACATACCTCCAAGATGACCACTGCCTTGCTAAAGAAGCCGAGGGTAAAGGTGATGGACTGGCCAAGCATGTCTCCAGACCTAAACCCTATTGAGCCTCTGTGGGACATCCTCAAACGGAAGGTGGAGGAGCGCAAGATCTCTAACATCCACCAGCTCCGTGATGTCATTATGGAGGAGTGGAGAAGGACCTGTGAAGCTCTGGTGAACTCCATGCCCAAGAGGGTTAAGACAGTGCTGGAAAATAATGGTGGCCACACAAAATATTGCAGCTTTGGGCCCAGTTTGGACATTTTGTGTACTCACTTTTCTTGCCAGCGGTTTAGACATTAATGGCTGTGTGTTGAGTTATTTTGAGGGGACAGCAAATTTACACTGTTATACAAGCTGTACACTCACTACTTTACATTGTAGCAAAGTGTTATTTCTTCAGTGTTGTCACATGAAAAGATATAATTAAATATTTACAAAATTTTAGGGGTATACTCACTTTTGTGACATACTGTATATTTTTTAGCACTGATCACTGCATTAGCGTCACTCATTCCCACAAAGTGTCAAAAGTGTCAGTTTTGCCCCGTACACACGTTCCGATTATCGGGCCACAAAAGTCGCTTCCGGACAGATCGTTCAATAATCTGATCATTAGTACACAGCTTTCGAACAGCCGATCACGACAGTCCATCCAACCAAATCCGAAGGGACAAACAGGAAAACTTTGGTCTGATGACAGCCCATTGTACGACAATCGTGTAATCAGTACAGTATGCGTCCGATAAAAGTCGTTCGACAAACACCACGCATGATCAGAAAACATAAATAAACCAGAAGGACACACGGGCCACACGTATTTGACATCATTTAAAATACGTAGCTACACACAACGGAAGATTTTTCCAGAATCGTACGACAAAAATCTTACACACATTTTGCACTGTTGTATTCGATCTTAGTTGTATGCAACAAAATGTGATCTGTCTTACGATAATCGGAATGTGTGTACGGGGCATTAGTGTCAGAATGTCCGCCGCAATATCGCAGTCTCAGTATAAGTCGCTGATCGTTGTCATTACTGGTAAAAATAAAAAATGTAAGAAAAAATGTAAAACAATATTCCATAGTTTGTAGACACAAAAACTTTTGTGAAAACCAATCAATATATGCTCATTGGG
Organism: Lithobates pipiens; assembly: GCF_037356315.1. NCBI lineage: Eukaryota > Metazoa > Chordata > Amphibia > Anura > Ranidae > Lithobates > Lithobates pipiens. Next base: position 53,238,345 of record NW_027507764.1, on the reverse strand, counting down.
ATTTCTGTAGTAGAAAACATATTGGCCAAAATTGATGAAGAAATTAGAAAAGGAAATTAGAAATTAGGAAAGAAAGGAGGAGAAGAGAGGCGGAGCTTTCTGGAGTATTCTGAGGGCCCTGCTCAATCCCCAACTAGGATTGGCAGGGGGCAGGCCTCCTCAAATACTCAGGGTCAGCCCAGCTGGGGAGGAGTTGTGATCGGCGGAAAGATGGAGTGTTAGGCTGTCGTGGCCTTTGAGGGAGATCTCTAGTCTGGGGAGGGGAGACCCTGGGCCTGGGGCTCGGGTGCAGACGAGACCCTCTTATAACCCACAGACGTGTCCTGACCAGGAGGAACAGGAGGAGCAAGAGAGGACAGCAGGAGAACACTGCCAGGAAAGTCTCCAGGAGATGCAGCCAAGAGGGCTGGTGAGTGTTCACACAGTCGGGAAAGGACTGGGTAGACACCCCTGAGAGGACTGGGGGAGTGCAGTTTGGGGTGGGTGCAGAGCCAGTGGAATGGACTGTGGCGGCACAGACAATGGAAAGAGGCAGCTGCAGACAGGAGGGCTGACAGTGCCTGAGGATGTGGTTCTGGGATCAGTGGCCACGTGGACAGCTAGCACTAGGACTACCAACATATTTGCTACTCCAAAGGGCCCATGGTCCCTGCCTACAAAGGGCATTTGCTCTGGCTTGGCTGAGCCGGCCGACCCAACTGGTCTGGGAAAGAAGTGTAACCAAGTTATGTGCTGGAGCTGGAATTGAGGAGGTGTATATACAAGGAGTGTATATATACTGTAGATGAAGTCCCAATTCTTTATGTTTTTCTTCAATCAAGTGGGCATCCCATATCTCCCATCCAAGTTTATTCCTTTCAGTAAAACATAAAAACAAAGTGCGACTACTTCTTGGCTACTGAGTGTCTGAAGGTTGTGTGCTTGGCTGTGCAGAGTGAGAGACAGACCACAACAACCAGCAGCCCCTAAAGGGGTACCGCTACACAAAAGAAAATGCCATTTAAACTGCTGGCCACAACTTAATTAATATTTCAGAGCCACTTCTTCTGTTTGGTCAAGATGCCCCTCAACATCAATACCAAACCCTTATCCTAGATGAGACTTGAATGAAGGGGAGACCCTACAAGATAAAAACCTGATTGGCATCATTCATTGTGATTGCTAGGCACTGTGATTGAAGATAGATTTACATAGTTTGTTCATAGTTTTGAAAAATAAAGGACTGTGACATTGCAGAGATTGCTTGGCAATGGCACAGTATTGTGGCAGCAGATTGCTTGGCAATGGCAGTTTAGCAGTGGTATTTGACCCAGTAATGGCATAGTATTACAGAAAAGCAGTATTCCAGGCATAGCCTAACTTACTAGAGTATGGCTTCTACTGGAGGAGTGGCGGAGTGACATAAGGTAGCGGCACTCTATTCTTCTGAAGAGGTCTTCCAAATCTAGATTTGGCTACTGGAATAGTGATGGCCGAACGGTTCGCCCGGCGGTCGTTTCGCGGCGAATTTCCGACATTCGCGGTCCGCACGTTCGAACGCCTTTTTCCGTCGTTCGCCGCGGCGGACTTACGTGTTTAATGTATACAAGAACTTTAACCTTTGGTGACACGTTTATCATGTGATACAGGACAGCCAATTGAGACATGACAGCACATGGACACTTGTACATTCCCCCTAACCTATAAATACACCCGATCCGGTGGCCATTTTACATTCTTTCTTCTGTTAAGATAGGGACAGGTTCCTGTGTGGAGTAGGGAGAGATAAACCACTAGCTATTTGGTACACAAAAGTTCTTTTCAGGACTGGTATAGGTGTTAGGTGTTGATAGGTTTGCTGTGCTGCTGATTCTTGCAGCAGCCTGAGTGTCTTTTGTTAGTTTAGAGAAAGGGAAAGGACGGTGTATGCTACAGGGACAGCCAGATTAGTCTTTCATCATCATCATCATCATCATCATCATTAGCTGTTACTATCAAGGTCCACAAAAGAGCTGTTCCAGTAACCACTAATCGTTCTCTTTTTTTGCCAATTTGTATAGGGACAGGAAGGAAGCAGTGTTGTCAGGCAGTGAGGGTAATTTTAAAGACTTGCTGTTATTATTAGTTCCACAAAGGTTCTTTTCAGGACTGGTATCAGTGGTACAGTAATAGGCTTGTACATGTATAATATTCTTTCTTCCAAATATAGAAAGGATATTATACTTGACTGCTGCCCTTCTGCTGCAGTCTGCTAAACATTCACAACTCACTTGTTCCACAAAAGTTCTTATAAGGACTGGTAACTTGGTATAGGGTGCTACGGTACATAGGCTTGAGTGCGGTACAGTCTGCTGTTCTGTAAGGACCGCTATCGGTCCACAATAGATAGGGTTGACGTGCACCACTGCTGACCGCTGCCCTATACTGCAGCAGTCCTTCAGCGGTATAGGGACTGACGTACAGTCTGCTAATCACTAACACACAACCTGCTTGTTCCACAAAAGTTCTTATAAGGACTGGTAACTTGGTATAGGGTGCTACGGTACATAGGCTTGAGTGCGGTACAGTCTGCTGTTCTGTAAGGACCGCTATCGGTCCACAATAGATAGGGTTGACGTGCACCACTGCTGACCGCTGCCCTATACTGCAGCAGTCCTTCAGCGGTATAGGGACTGACGTACAGTCTGCTAATCACTAACACACAACCTGCTTGTTCCACAAAAGTTCTTATAAGGACTGGTAACTTGGTATAGGGTGCTACGGTACATAGGCTTGAGTGCGGTACAGTCTGCTGTTCTGTAAGGACCGCTATCGGTCCACAATAGATAGGGTTGACGTGCACCACTGCTGACCGCTGCCCTATACTGCAGCAGTCCTTCAGCGGTATAGGGACTGACGTACAGTCTGCTAAACACTAATACACAACCTGCTTGGTCCACAAAAGTTCTTATAAGGACTGGTAACTTGGTATAGGGTGCTACGGTACATAGGCTTGAGTGCGGTACAGTCTGCTGTTCTGTAAGGACCGCTATCGGTCCACAATAGATAGGGTTGACGTGCACCACTGCTGACCGCTGCCCTATACTGCAGCAGTCCTTCAGCGGTATAGGGACTGACGTACAGTCTGCTAAACACTAATACACAACCTGCTTGGTCCACAAAAGTTCTTATAAGGACTGGTAACTTGGTATAGGGTGCTACGGTACATAGGCTTGAGTGCGGTACAGTCTGCTGTTCTGTAAGGACCGCTATCGGTCCACAATAGATAGGGTTGACGTGCACCACTGCTGACCGCTCACCTATACTGCAGCAGTCCTTCAGCGGTATAGGGACTGACGTACAGTCTGCTAAACACTAATACACAACCTGCTTGGTCCACAAAAGTTCTTATAAGGACTGGTAACTTGGTATAGGGTGCTACGGTACATAGGCTTGAGTGCGGTACAGTCTGCTGTTCTGTAAGGACCGCTATCGGTCCACAATAGATAGGGTTGACGTGCACCACTGCTGACCGCTCACCTATACTGCAGCAGTCCTTCAGCGGTATAGGGACTGACGTACAGTCTGCTAATCACTAACACACAACCTGCTTGTTCCACAAAAGTTCTTATAAGGACTGGTAACTTGGTATAGGGTGCTACGGTACATAGGCTTGAGTGCGGTACAGTCTGCTGTTCTGTAAGGACCGCTATCGGTCCACAATAGATAGGGTTGACGTGCACCACTGCTGACCGCTCACCTATACTGCAGCAGTCCTTCAGCGGTATAGGGACTGACGTACAGTCTGCTAAACACTAATACACAACCTGCTTGGTCCACAAAAGTTCTTATAAGGACTGGTAACTTGGTATAGGGTGCTACGGTACATAGGCTTGAGTGCGGTACAGTCTGCTGTTCTGTAAGGACCGCTATCGGTCCACAATAGATAGGGTTGACGTGCACCACTGCTGACCGCTCACCTATACTGCAGCAGTCCTTCAGCGGTATAGGGACTGACGTACAGTCTGCTAAACACTAATACACAACCTGCTTGGTCCACAAAAGTTCTTATAAGGACTGGTAACTTGGTATAGGGTGCTACGGTACATAGGCTTGAGTGCGGTACAGTCTGCTGTTCTGTAAGGACCGCTATCGGTCCACAATAGATAGGGTTGACGTGCACCACTGCTGACCGCTCACCTATACTGCAGCAGTCCTTCAGCGGTATAGGGACTGACGTACAGTCTGCTAAACACTAATACACAACCTGCTTGGTCCACAAAAGTTCTTATAAGGACTGGTAACTTGGTATAGGGTGCTACGGTACATAGGCTTGAGTGCGGTACAGTCTGCTGTTCTGTAAGGACCGCTATCGGTCCACAATAGATAGGGTTGACGTGCACCACTGCTGACCGCTGCCCTATACTGCAGCAGTCCTTCAGCGGTATAGGGACTGACGTACAGTCTGCTAAACACTAATACACAACCTGCTTGTTCCACAAAAGTTCTTATAAGGACTGGTAACTTGGTATAGGGTGCTACGGTACATAGGCTTGAGTGCGGTACAGTCTGCTGTTCTGTAAGGACCGCTATCGGTCCACAATAGATAGGGTTGACGTGCACCACTGCTGACCGCTCACCTATACTGCAGCAGTCCTTCAGCGGTATAGGGACTGACGTACAGTCTGCTAAACACTAATACACAACCTGCTTGGTCCACAAAAGTTCTTATAAGGACTGGTAACTTGGTATAGGGTGCTACGGTACATAGGCTTGAGTGCGGTACAGTCTGCTGTTCTGTAAGGACCGCTATCGGTCCACAATAGATAGGGTTGACGTGCACCACTGCTGACCGCTCACCTATACTGCAGCAGTCCTTCAGCGGTATAGGGACTGACGTACAGTCTGCTAATCACTAACACACAACCTGCTTGTTCCACAAAAGTTCTTATAAGGACTGGTAACTTGGTATAGGGTGCTACGGTACATAGGCTTGAGTGCGGTACAGTCTGCTGTTCTGTAAGGACCGCTATCGGTCCACAATAGATAGGGTTGACGTGCACCACTGCTGACCGCTCACCTATACTGCAGCAGTCCTTCAGCGGTATAGGGACTGACGTACAGTCTGCTAAACACTAATACACAACCTGCTTGGTCCACAAAAGTTCTTATAAGGACTGGTAACTTGGTATAGGGTGCTACGGTACATAGGCTTGAGTGCGGTACAGTCTGCTGTTCTGTAAGGACCGCTATCGGTCCACAATAGATAGGGTTGACGTGCACCACTGCTGACCGCTCACCTATACTGCAGCAGTCCTTCAGCGGTATAGGGACTGACGTACAGTCTGCTAAACACTAATACACAACCTGCTTGGTCCACAAAAGTTCTTATAAGGACTGGTAACTTGGTATAGGGTGCTACGGTACATAGGCTTGAGTGCGGTACAGTCTGCTGTTCTGTAAGGACCGCTATCGGTCCACAATAGATAGGGTTGACGTGCACCACTGCTGACCGCTCACCTATACTGCAGCAGTCCTTCAGCGGTATAGGGACTGACGTACAGTCTGCTAAACACTAATACACAACCTGCTTGGTCCACAAAAGTTCTTATAAGGACTGGTAACTTGGTATAGGGTGCTACGGTACATAGGCTTGAGTGCGGTACAGTCTGCTGTTCTGTAAGGACCGCTATCGGTCCACAATAGATAGGGTTGACGTGCACCACTGCTGACCGCTGCCCTATACTGCAGCAGTCCTTCAGCGGTATAGGGACTGACGTACAGTCTGCTAATCACTAACACACAACCTGCTTGTTCCACAAAAGTTCTTATAAGGACTGGTAACTTGGTATAGGGTGCTACGGTACATAGGCTTGAGTGCGGTACAGTCTGCTGTTCTGTAAGGACCGCTATCGGTCCACAATAGATAGGGTTGACGTGCACCACTGCTGACCGCTGCCCTATACTGCAGCAGTCCTTCAGCGGTATAGGGACTGACGTACAGTCTGCTAAACACTAATACACAACCTGCTTGGTCCACAAAAGTTCTTATAAGGACTGGTAACTTGGTATAGGGTGCTACGGTACATAGGCTTGAGTGCGGTACAGTCTGCTGTTCTGTAAGGACCGCTATCGGTCCACAATAGATAGGGTTGACGTGCACCACTGCTGACCGCTCACCTATACTGCAGCAGTCCTTCAGCGGTATAGGGACTGACGTACAGTCTGCTAATCACTAACACACAACCTGCTTGTTCCACAAAAGTTCTTATAAGGACTGGTAACTTGGTATAGGGTGCTACGGTACATAGGCTTGAGTGCGGTACAGTCTGCTGTTCTGTAAGGACCGCTATCGGTCCACAATAGATAGGGTTGACGTGCACCACTGCTGACCGCTGCCCTATACTGCAGCAGTCCTTCAGCGGTATAGGGACTGACGTACAGTCTGCTAAACACTAATACACAACCTGCTTGGTCCACAAAAGTTCTTATAAGGACTGGTAACTTGGTATAGGGTGCTACGGTACATAGGCTTGAGTGCGGTACAGTCTGCTGTTCTGTAAGGACCGCTATAGGTCCACAATAGATAGGGTTGACGTGCACCACTGCTGACCGCTCACCTATACTGCAGCAGTCCTTCAGCGGTATAGGGACTAAGAGTTTTGTCACAGGGTCATTTAAAAAATGACATGCAGAGGAAGAGGCAGGCCCTTCCGCAGGGGTGGTAGGGGTAGGGCAGGAGCAACAGGCTTGAGCCAAAGTGGGAAGTTGCAGAAGGTGCGTTCAATTACTTTAAAGGATGCACCAGACTTGGTTGAGTGGCTCGCTCAGCCTTACTCTTCTGCACCCTCCTCATCCTCTCGATCTGCACCCTCTTCTTCACTCTCTGCTATGTGCACCCCCAAAGACACTACCACCAACAACACGACCACCACCACCACCACCACATACCTTCCGCTTGAGTCACTGGAATTATTTTCCGATCCATATCAAGAGGACATTTCTGATGCGCAGCCACTCTTGGTATTGGATCAGGAAGAGGAGGTAGCAACAAGCGCTACTCAGCAGTCTGACGCCAGTACCCAGATCAGCCCAAGGAGGAGGTTGGTCCCCGGTGTTGCTGCCTACTCCGAGATCTCTACTTATAGCGGTGGGGAAGGTGACGTTGATGATGACGTGTCTAGTGATGTCACGTGGGTGCCCACAAGAGAGGAAGAGGAGGGGAGTTCAGAGGGAGATATGGACCAGCAGATAGGGAGGAGAAGCAGCAATGACTTACATTGCACAGCAGGGACAAAGCAGACTGCAAATGTATCAGGAGCGAGTCATCGACCATGTACGGTCACATCTGGCGCTCCCAGGACACCGGCACATGGCTCCGCAGTGTGGGCTTTTTTTAACGTGTCCGCTGCTGACAATAGCGTTGCCATCTGCAATCTTTGCAGTCAACGCGTTAGTCGCGGTAAGCCCAATACTCACCTAGGGACGACCGCCTTAAGAAGGCACATGAGCAGCCATCACCGAGCCCAGTGGGAGCAACGGAACACACAAAGCCACACTGCAGGCTCTCACCGTCCAGCCTCGTCTTCTACTTCTCCTTCTCCTCTCTCCTCACAATTGTCCTCCACTCCACCTTCCATCACGCCAAGCTCACATTTTTCTGCAAAAAGGCAGGCTTCCGTGGGCCTAATGTTTGAGCGTAAAAAAATGATGATGCCGGATAACCCTCTTGCCCAACGGTTGGCGGCTGGCTTGTCAGAACTCATAGCCCGCCAACTACTGCCATATAAACTGGTGGACTCGGAGGCCTTTCGCAAATTTGTGGCCATTGGAACACCACAATGGAAGGTCCCAGGAAGGAAGTATTTCTCAGAGAAGGGCATCCCAGAGCTATATGGCCATGTTCAGCGGCAAGTGAATGTATCTCTGGCACACAGTGTCGGTGCCAAGATACATCTGACCACAGACACGTGGTCTAGCAAACACGGGCAGGGAAGGTATATCAGTTTTACTGCCCACTGGGTGAACCTTCTGACGGCCGTCAAGCATGTAACCCGTGGCACCCGTGTAGATTTGGTTTTACCGCCACGGATTGCATGCAGGCCTGACTCTTCTTCTCCTCCTCCTACTCCATCCTCCTCCCTCTCCTCCTCAGCTGCCTCCTCCTTTTCCGCTGCTAGCGTCTCTTCCACTGCACCGCCCAAGCTCCCCAGAACCTATTCCACATGCCAGGTGAGACGTTGCCATGCCGTGCTGCGTCTGTTGTGCCTGGAAGCAAAGAGCCACACTGGCCCGGCACTCCTTTCAGCTTTGCGTTCACAGGCAGATGAGTGGCTAACACCGCTCAATTTGACAGTTGGTAAAGTGGTGTGTGACAACGGTGCCAATCTGCTTAGCGCATTGAAACAGGGCAAAATCACGCACGTGCCGTGCATGGCACACGTCTTAAACTTGGTCGTGCAGCGATTCCTTGTCAAATACCCTGGGGTCCAGGACATCTTGCGGCAGGCAAGGAAAATCTCGGCCCATTTCAGAAGATCTTACACGGCCATGGCTCGCCTTGCTGACATTCAGCGGCGACACCATCTGCCGGTCAGACGTCTTATTTGCGATTGCCCGACGCGATGGAACTCAACCTTCTATATGCTTGATAGGCTGCTCCAGCAGAAACGTGCAGTTAACGTCTACCTGTATGAACTCTGCGAAAGAAACGGTTCTGGGGAGCTGGGTTTTTTTTCACCGCGCCAGTGGCTGCTCATGCGCGACACATGCAGACTTCTGCGGCCATTTGAGGAGATCACGAAACTGGTCAGTCGCAGCCATGGCGCCATCAGTGACATGGTACCTTATGCCTTCTTTCTGGAGCGTGCATTGCGTCGTGTCATTGATCAGGCTGTGGAGGAGCAGGAGCGGGAAGATGAGGAAGTCGCAATGCTGGATGAATTCCCAGGGGGGGCTACTCTATCTGAGACAAGTCAACAACAGGAGTCTGATGAGGAGTCAGAGGAGGATGGTGCCGGGGCGGATGAGCAGGAGCAAGAAGAGCATGCTTTAAACCTTTCTGGGATCCCTGTTGTGCGAGGATGGGGAGAGGAGAATGAAGAGGACGACATTATCCTGGATGATGAGCAGGAGCCAGGCCACCACACCGCTTCCACTTTAGTGCAAATGGGGGCCTTCATGCTCCAGTGTTTTAATAGGGACCCCCGTATAAAAAGCATGAGGGTCAAGGACCAGTACTGGGTGGCAACGTACTTAGACCCCCGGTACAAACACAAAATGGCGGAAATGTTACCGCCGTCGCAGAGGGCTGTCAGAATGCAGCACTTCCAGGCCTTGCTTCGAGAAATGCTGCATTCTGCTTTTGCGTGCGCTGGCAGAGGAGCAATTCCCACTCCCAGAGAAGGATTTGCGGGTACCAATCCAACAGCGCCTGCAAGAAGAGGCCGGTTTGAAGATGTGTTGGTGACTTCGGATATGAGGTCATTCTTTCAGCCGACCCATCGACAGGTGTCATCCGGATCCAGCATCAGGGAACGCCTAGACCGTCAGGTGTCCGACTACATTGGGTTAACGGCCGATGTGGACGCTCTGAGGAGTGATGAACCCCTAGACTACTGGGTGGGCAGGCTTGACCTCTGGCCAGAGCTTGCCCAATTTGCAATCGAACTGTTGGCTTGCCCCTCATCCAGTGTCCTGTCCGAAAGGACGTTCAGCGCAGCAGGGGGGATTGTGACCGATAAGCGTACTCGCCTAGCTCACCACAGTGTTAACTACCTCACATTTCTAAAAATGAATGAGGCATGGATCTCGGAGGAATTCAACACATGTGACCAGTAGACCATGTATATGTCTATAAACTATTTTTTTAATCAAGCACACAGACCTTCTTAATTCATTTGGCTCACTTCCTTGACCCAAAAAAGCACACCGTACTATATGCCCCTACCCTCCTCTTTGAAGAGGTTGAGCGGTGTCATATTTCTACTGGGGCTGCTTATGATATCCCTGTGCTGTGCTGACTTCCTCCTGGGGGTTCTTATTATGAAGGGATCACACTATCCCTGTGCTGTGCTGACTTCCTCCTGGGGGTTCTTATTATGAGGGGATCACACCATCCCTGTGCTGTGCTGACTTCCTCCTGGGGCTGCTTACGGTGCTGCTGTCAGTGCTGTATGTCACGGTGCTGCTGTCAGCGCTGTATGTCACGGTGCTGCTGTCAGCGCTGTATGTCACGGTGCTGCTGTCAGCGCTGTATGTCACGGTGCTGCTGTCAGCGCTGTATGTCACGGTGCTGCTGTCAGCGCTGTATGTCACGGTGCTGCTGTCAGCGCTGTATGTCACGGTGCTGCTGTCAGCGCTGTATGTCACGGTGCTGCTGTCAGCGCTGTATGTCACGGTGCTGCTGTCAGTGCTCTGTATTACGGTGCTGCTGTCAGATGCCTCTATCACGGTGCATGTGTCATTCCGGTATGTCACGCTGCTGGTGATCATCTCCTGCACCCTCTTCTTTGCCTACCCTGGTCCCTGACCTTCCCTCTCCTCCATTGCCTTCATTAGCTTCATAGTCCTGAATTGTTAGAACAATTTCCCAAATAAAATAAAAATGCTTGTAGTTATCGATCCCAAATTCACCTCATACATGTATTATGTCATTGTCCAGATGGTGGGACTACGTTTTACCCCCTAATAATTACCACGTGGCCGCAAATTCGACATGAAGGTTTGCAAAGTTCGCCTCCCATTGAAGTCAATGGGGCCCGCGGCGAACGGTCGGTTTCGCGAACGTTTGGGTCCGTTCGCATTTCGCGTTCGCGAAACGTCCCGTCGGAAGTTCGTCCATCACTATACTGGAATGCTTGAAGAGAAATTAGATGGGTCCCTGCACTGTTCCTACTCTCCATGCACTGATACTCTCCCTAACAACACAGGGTCTATGTCCCTCACCTGCACTCACTCCAGACGTGCCCAAATGGTGCCGGCACCCCAATTTATAGATTCCCACTAAAATGGCAGCCAGGGGTCATCAGAAGTTGCAGCATCCAATCAGATAGCTACAACCCCTTTGACAACTACGAGATCTTTCAGGGAACAATATTCTTCTAAAGATCCCACTTCATCAGTATAGTGGCACAGTGTCACCTGCTGTATGAAGGCCAGGTTGAACCTGCCTATAGACTGGCCTGACTTTGTTGAAAGCTCAGGGCTGAAAACTCATCATGTCTAAATAGGCCAAGGCCATGGGCCGCAATTTTAGTGACCAATGCGATGGCTCTGAGTATATGGGATATTTTACCCTTGGTGTGGGACATAGAGGGCTTTAGCTAGACTGGTTTGAAGAACACTGGTCCTGGTGTTAGGGACCATAGGGACCAAAGTAAGAGAAGAGTCTTGAGTTTGGCCAAATAATTTTGTATAGCCTTTAATCAAATTATGCAAGTGCACCAAGTACTGTCTGTTCTGCAGAAGTTGTTTTACATGATGCCTACACTATATACATTTCATGTTCAATACATTATGTGATCATTTACTTTTTTGGGTACATTTATGAAATTTGTTGACTCCATCTTTGCTTGCATTTAGATCTAGGATTTAGGTATTGGAACCAAAACTAACATTTTGGAACCAAAACTAACAACAGTAAGTCAATGTAATGGTCCATTAATAGAGGTCCTAACATATTCATGGAATGATTTACTGTAACTTATTCCTTAGCCCTTGTACACATGGTAGGACATTCCGACAACAAAATCCGTAGGATTTTGTCAGACGGATTTTGTCCGAAACTGCTGTTGCATACACATGGTTGGACAAAGTTGTCGGAAAATCCAATCGTTCGTAACGTGATGACGTTAATTCCTTACGACGGGACTACGTTCAGGCTAGTAGCCAATAGCTTTGGTCTAGGAATTTGATCTGAGCATGCGTGGCACTTTGTCTGATCGGAATTCTCTACGAACAATCGGACAAAGTCCCATCAGATCATGTTGTCAGAAAATGTTATAGCCCAGCTCTAAAACTTTGTTGGTTGGATACTTTGACAGTCCGATGGAGCCCACACACGGTCGGATTATCCGACGACATAGTCCGATCAGACATTTTTTCCGTCGGAATGTCTGACCGTGTGTACAAGGGTACAAGGGAGTTAGTCTTTAAGTTTGCTGGACTCAGAAAGGGGGGAAAATTAACATGGAGCAAATGTTTTTATGAAATAATTGCTTGCTTGTCCATTCAGAACTACATAAGTGGAAAGAATATATAGGAGCTAGGGAGGATATTATCTTTCAATACTGAACGTCCCCTTAGCTTGTTCAATTCTAATCCTTTGCCTATCGGAATACTTACATCTGTACAGATGTCTTTCACACCCCGGTGACAATCTTAATACAGGACAAATGAATGCCGTTCAGACTTTGGGCGTCCATACAATGGCGGGCTTTAGTCGTCTTTTGTATCCGCCCCACACATCCCTTACAAAATCGGGCCTCTCGCAGGAGATAAACAGGATTATATAATATGACTCTACTTCTTTGCAAGGAGGAAATAAAGAGCGCAGTCTACGCGGACAGTTCAAGTTACCGACACCTCTGAAAGCTTCAGGGATGGGATTCTTCAGCCTATAGACATATTTTTCTCTCTCTCTCTCTTCAAAACCTTTTCTCAAACAAAATCCTTTTAACGGTTTGACAGCTTGTCTGATACGAGGTGCAGGATCTGTTTACACTATTGCAGAGTGCAATAAGAATGCCTATTCTTGATCTATTTCAGGACACAGTGGTAAAAAATGGTTCAACAATTAAACTTAGTGATAGTGGCTGAACATTCCTGGATGGGTAAAGGGATGCTCCAAGAGACATGGCAGTTATGTATTTAAATTGGACCTAGCATTGATCAGAATCCTACCTCTGACAATGCCCTTATCTGCTTTTCATCAAGGGTCACCATCTACTTCCTGGACTGAGATGTTGGCTCATAGATTGTAAATCCTGTCATCTGTTCAGTCCCTGGCTGTGACACATATCAGCCCCTCTTGCATCCTCTCACCTAGTGACTTGCTGCATAGTTAAAATGCCGCAGTCCGATCACTGTAGGAAAGGCGACAGAGGAAATGCTTCCTCTCCTGCTTGAAACAGACTGATAGCCTCAGCATAGCCTAGGAAAAGTTAAATACTTAAAGCTCAAGGACTTTTTTTTACAATACAGTTGAAGCATTTTTTAAACATTATGTTATATATGTCAGCACTCTCTCTGTTAGTTGTCCATCTCTCATGGCAACGGGAGCAGGTCAGCACCGCAGAGGTCCTCATCCTGTGCACAGGTACTGAAGAGGAAGAGTTTCGCGAGTGCACATATGGAGTCAGGTGCACTGTGGGACCCCATTCCGTTAATGGGAGTGAGGTAGTGGAGATACACTGGAGAGGTGGAGAGGGCATCGACTCTGTCCCTCCTAAATGCAACCATGGTGGTGTTAATTAACATCAGGAGAGTTAGGAGTTCAGTCATCTGTTCAAGTAAAGGTGACCCATGAGTAAGGCAAGTAACCCTGTTGAAGGTGCCTAGCGTAGCCCAGTAGAAACTAACCCAGGGTAAGCCTCCTATCTGACCCACACTTGGCACCCAACGAGGAGGGAAACATGGAGGACATACCACCCGCCTACCCTACAAGCTCCAGAACTCATTTCCACTCTGATTCCAGCTCTGCTCCTTGGAACTCATCTCCACCATCCCTTTACCCCCTGAGCTTAGCTAAAACGAAATGCTGAGCTCTAGTCCTGTTCCAGGTTATGACACCAGCTCTAAGCTCCAGAGCTCAGCTTCACTCTGACTCTAGTCTGTGTTTCAGGGACTTATCTCCAGCTCTCCTCTAGGTACTAAGGTTATATGAAACAAATGTAAAGCTTTGTTCCATGCAATGAAGCCTGCTCGAAGCTCCAGAGCACAGCTTCACTTTGACTCCAGCTATTTATTGGCTCTGACTCCAGATCAAACCCAAGAACTCATCTCCACCTCTCCTATATTTCCTGAGCTAAATATAAATATTTCATGTAAAATATATACATAAAAAAATAGATAAAACTTCAAAAAGTCCACAATTTAAATATATATATATAGCAGCGCTCAATATACAAAATCTTATTCAGATATTAGTTCATATGTGCTCTTGAAAGACTGGTGATAGAGTCCAATGCGTGAAGAGAAGAAAAAAGGATCAAAACCACTTTCCACCTGGCGTTTTTCCACCTTATGTGCTCTCCAAATACAAACCCCCCAAGGGGATGCACTCACCAGAAAATCAAGGATGTATGAGCCTCCAATAAACCAAACCACTGAGTTCTTTAGTCGTGGGAAATCAAAGATATGGGAGCCTTCAAAACTTTAAATTCATTGGTCGCTTGATATCTCCATAATAGGATGGTCCAAAGCTCATAAAGGAGACAAGATCATACTGACATAGTGTGATATTGTTTTAAAAACCTTTATTATAGACCCCCCATACAAAATAAGCGTACCAAATATATTCAAACAAATCGCATAGGATAAGTGTACTGTGCCTGAGTTACTCGTGGTGAGCCCCTTCGGTTACCGCGAACGACCGCTCTGTGCGTTCGGCTTACTTCCTGGTACCTTGGTTGGTTCACGAACGAGTCACTGGAACGCACACGAAACTTCCGGTGTGTGTTACGCGCTGACGCGTTTCGTCATTTCCGACTTCGTCTCAAGGGAGTAACACACCACACCGGAAGATAGTAAATATACACGCCGGGATCCAATGAAAGCAGGTGTTCCCTGTGAGTGGCAAGGGTCAAAACCCGCCCAGACTAACCTATTGTGATCTGGATTTCTCGTCACTCTGCAGTTGCCATAAAACGCAATCACTGGACCCGATGTGTAACTAAATAGCATACAATTAATACAATCTCACAAATGTATATGTGTACACAGCGATCATAGTAAAACCAAATTAACAGGACCATGCCTAGCAGCATGCCAAATAGAATAGCAAATAAAACCATAATCCGTTATATGTAAAAATTCCTTAGCATATAAATATATAATTACTTAACATATATAAAAACCAATAAGTAAATAAGTAAAAACATCAATGCTTAATACCAGTATCGCACTATGTCTTATACCTACATATATAGATATATGTGCCAATTAGTGTCCTCTATTTAGCTCATGAGGTGATCTAATTTTATTCGATATGGGGCATGCTTAATCAATGAGGTAAAAGATTAACAGAACGTGAAAAAAAATGAATAAAAATAAAAATAAATATAAATAAAAATAAAAATAAAAATAAAAATAAATATAAATATAAAAATAAAAATTTTTATTTTTATTTTTATTTATATTTATTTTTATTTTTATTTATATTTATTTTTATTTTTATTCATTTTTTTTCACGTTCTGTTAATCTTTTACCTCATTGATTAAGCATGCCCCATATCGAATAAAATTAGATCACCTCATGAGCTAAATAGAGGACACTAATTGGCACATATATCTATATATGTAGGTATAAGACATAGTGCGATACTGGTATTAAGCATTGATGTTTTTACTTATTTACTTATTGGTTTTTATATATGTTAAGTAATTATATATTTATATGCTAAGGAATTTTTACATATAACGGATTATGGTTTTATTTGCTATTCTATTTGGCATGCTGCTAGGCATGGTCCTGTTAATTTGGTTTTACTATGATCGCTGTGTACACATATACATTTGTGAGATTGTATTAATTGTATGCTATTTAGTTACACATCGGGTCCAGTGATTGCGTTTTATGGCAACTGCAGAGTGACGAGAAATCCAGATCACAATAGGTTAGTCTGGGCGGGTTTTGACCCTTGCCACTCACAGGGAACACCTGCTTTCATTGGATCCCGGCGTGTATATTTACTATCTTCCGGTGTGGTGTGTTACTCCCTTGAGACGAAGTCGGAAATGACGAAACGCGTCAGCGCGTAACACACACCGGAAGTTTCGTGTGCGTTCCAGTGACTCGTTCGTGAACCAACCAAGGTACCAGGAAGTAAGCCGAACGCACAGAGCGGTCATTCGCGGTAACCGAAGGGGCTCACCACGAGTAACTCAGGCACAGTACACTTATCCTATGCGATTTGTTTGAATATATTTGGTACGCTTATTTTGTATGGGGGGTCTATAATAAAGGTTTTTAAAACAATATCACACTATGTCAGTATGATCTTGTCTCCTTTATGAGCTTTGGACCATCCTATTATGGAGATATCAAGCGACCAATGAATTTAAAGTTTTGAAGGCTCCCATATCTTTGATTTCCCACGACTAAAGAACTCAGTGGTTTGGTTTATTGGAGGCTCATACATCCTTGATTTTCTGGTGAGTGCATCCCCTTGGGGGGTTTGTATTTGGAGAGCACATAAGGTGGAAAAACGCCAGGTGGAAAGTGGTTTTGATCCTTTTTTCTTCTCTTCACGCATTGGACTCTATCACCAGTCTTTCAAGAGCACATATGAACTAATATCTGAATAAGATTTTGTATATTGAGCGCTGCTATATATATATATTTAAATTGTGGACTTTTTGAAGTTTTATCTATTTTTTTATGTATATATTTTACATGAAGTGCAATTTTTAACAAGCAGCAGCTATTATTTTTATTGTTTTATTATTTATTTGATTGAATCATTTAGTAATCATAAGGAGTAGTCTAAAGATTGCTACATTTTTCTTTTAAAATTAAATCCTCAAGCGCTGAGCAGTGTGCGATTTGTAGGTAGGTGACGATAAATTTCCAGCACGCTGGCCTGAAATAAATATAAATATTGAGCCCTTTTCCTGCTTCAGGGTATACAGCTACTATAAAGCAGACCTTATACTACATGAAAGGTCCACTTTTTACCTTTGCTGCCCCAACCTCTTGCTAAATGCTAGAAGTAAACCCATTAAAGAAACCCGTAAGGGGAAAATAAGATATTATACTCACCTTTACATTGGCTTCTCTGGTGCAGGGGATGATGTCATCAACCTCGGATGAGATCCCAAGGAACACTAACTACTCCAACTTTTGCAGCACAGTACTAGGATCATCTTCTCAGTGAGATTTTTAGTACTCTACAATCCCCAGATCTCACTAGAAGGATGATGACACCCCCACCTAGGTGCTATGGGCAGAAGCCAGGGAAAGGTTGAAATACTATTGTAGCAGCCCCTAGGGTTGCTAGGTGCTAAAGGTGAGATTTTTGTTTAGAGCAGGTAAATCTGCACAGGCTTGGCTGGCAGCCAAGCCTGTCTGTGTTTTTTCCTGGGTTGGGCAGAGATCCAAGGAGAGTTGGATGACTCAGAGGCAGCATCACTGAAACCTCCACCTTATTTCTAGAATGTACTGGAACCTTCTAGAAAGATGGGAGGGGAGGTAAGGTGAAGCTGTCTGGAGTGTTGTGAGGGCCCTAAACAATCCTCAAGATGGATTGGCAGGGGGCAGGCCCCCTCAGATACTCGGGATCAGCCCAGCTAGGGGGGAGAATCTGGGTGGAAGCTGGAGATGGCGTGTTGTGCTGTCGTGGCTTTTGAGGGAGCTCCCCAGTATAGAGGGAGTGACCTTGGGCCTGGGCTCAGGTGTGGACGGGACCTTCCCAAAACCCACCTGGCCAGGAGTCTCCAGGAGGAACAGGAACAGCAAAGAGGTCTGGTGAGTGACAAACAGTCAGGAGGACTGGGAGGCAAGCCTGAGAGGACTGGGATGGAGCAGTCTGGGATACAGAGCCAGTCAAGAGGACTGTGGTGGCACAGGCAGTGTAAAGGGGCAGCTGCAGCCAGGAGGGCTGGCAGTGCCTGAAAAGGTGGCACTGGGAGTAGTAACCACATGTAGGACAGCTATTACTAAGGACTGCCATTTATTTTGCTACACCATAGGGGCTGTGGCCCCTGCCTGCAAAGGGCATTTTCTTTGGGTCTGATAGAGTCAGATTCCCCACATCAGTGCTAGCTGGTCCTAGGAGGGATAGTATGCAAGCATGTGTATGTGCTGGAGGTTGATTAGAAGAGATTGTATGCAGTATCTCATAAAAGTAAGTACACCCCTCACATTTTTGTAAATATTTTATTATATATGTTCGCGTGACAACACTGAAGAAATTACACTTTGCTACAATGTAAAGTAGTGAGTGTACAGCTTGTATAATAATCGAACAAGTGTAAATTTGCTGTCCCCTCAAAATAACTCAACACACAGCCATTAATGTCTAAACCGCTGTCAACAAAAGTGAGTATACCCCTAAGTGAAAATGGAAAAATTGGGCCCAATTAGCCATTTCCCCTCCCCGTATCATGTGACTCGTTAGTGTTAAAAGGTCTCGGGTGTGAATGGGGACCAAGTGTGTTAAATTTGGTGTTATCGCTCTCACTCTCTCATACTGGTCACTGGAAGTTCAACATGGCACCTCATGGCAAAGAACTCTCTGAGGATCTGTAAAAAAGAATTGTTGCTCTACATAAAGATGGCCTAGGCTATAAGAAGATTGCTACTACCCTAAAACTGAGCTGCATTGCGGTGGCCAAGACCATACAGCGGTTTAACAGGACAGGTTTTACTCAGAACAGGCCTCGCCATGGTCAACCAAAGATGTTGAGTGCACGTGCTCATCGTCAAAAATAGACGTATGAGTGCTGTCAATATTGCTGCAGAGGTTGAAGGGGTGGGGGGTCAGCCCGTCAGTGCTCAGACCATACGATGCACACTGCATTAAATTAGTCTGCATGACTGTTTTCCCAGAAGGAACCCTCTTCTAAAGATGATGCACAAGAAAGCCTGCAGTTTGCTGAAGAGAAGCAGACTAATGCCGCGTACGCTGGACTTTTCGACAGACTAGATCCGACGGTCTTCCCGACGGACTTTCAGCGGAGGTCCGACGGACTTTCTGAATGAACGGACTTGGCCATACACGACCGGACTAAGTCCTTACAAAAGTCTGTTCGTTTTGAAGGTGATGACGTAAGATGAGACTAAACAAGGAAGTTCAATAGCCAGTAGCCAATAGCTGCCCTTGCGTCGTATTTGGTCCATCGGACTAGCACACAGACGAATGGTTTTCACGATTTTTAGTCCTTTGGACATGAGTCCATCAGATAGATTTGAAACATGTTCTATTTCTAGGTCCGTCTGATTTTTTTAAATAAAAAATGGTCGGACTAGCCCACACACAATTGGATTGTCCGAAGGAGTGATCCCTTCGGACCTAGTCTGCCAGAAAGTCCGGTCGTGTGAACACGGCATTAGGACATGGATTGCTAGAACCATGCCCTGTGGTCTGATGAGACCAAGATAAACTTATTTGGTTCAGATGGTGTCACAACTAGGTGAGGAGTACAAAGACAAGTGTGTTTTGCCTACAGTCAAGCATGGTGGTGGGAGTGTCATGGTCTGGGGCTGCATGAGCGCTGCCTGCACTGGGGAGCTACAGTTCATTAAGGAAACCATGAATGCCAACATGTACTGTGACATACTGAAGCAGAGCATGATCCCCTCCCTTTAGAGACTGGGCCGCAGGGCAGTATTCCAACATGATAACGACCCCAAACACACCTCCAAGATGACCACTGCCTTGCTAAAGAAGCTGAGGGTAAAGGTGATGGACTGGCCAAGCATGTCTCCAGACCTAAACCCTATTGAACATCTGTGGGACATCCTCAAACGGAAGGTGGAGGAGCACAGGGTCTCTTACATCCACCAGCTCTGTGATGTCATGGAGGAGTGGAAGAGGACTCCAGTGGCAACCTGTGAAGCTCTGGTGAACTTCATGCCCAAGAGGGTTAAGGCAGTGCTGGAAAATAATGGTGGCCACACAAAATATTGACACTTTGGGCCCAATTTTTTGGACATTTTCACTTAGGGGTGTACTCACTTTTGTTGCCAGCGGTTCATACATTATTTGCTGTGTGTTGAGTTATTTTGAGGGGACAACAAATTTACACTTTTATACAAGCTGTACACTCACTACTTTACATTGTAGCAAAGTGTCATTTCTTCAGTGTTGTCACATGAAAAGATATAATAAAAAAATTACAAAAATATGAGGGGTGTACTAACTTTTGTGAGATACTGTATACTGACTGTATATAGTTGAGTTCTTACCAGTTTTTCTTCAATCAAGTGGGCATCCCATATGCACCCTATCCCCATCCATTTTCTATTCCCCTAATAAAAGAAAAAACAAAGTTGCAAGGACTGCTTCCTAAATCTGTGTGACTGGAATTTTGTGTGCCTGGATGTGAAGGGTGGGAGATGAACCACATATACCAGCAGTTACTACAGGGTTAGCACTATAATATTTGATTTCTTTTTCTATTACAGATGATTTTTAACACTTTCTTACAACATTTCAGAAATGTAGAGTAGGGGTGAAGGTAAATAGAAGATCTTACTTTTTTGTGTATCCCTGTGGACAGTTGCGGGATCATTTATGCCGCGTACACACGACCGGACTTTTCAACATCAAAAGTCCGACGGAACAATTCCGGCAGACCATTCGATCGTGTGTGGGCTGCAGCAGACTTTTGATTTGCAAAAGTCTGACAGACTTTAGAAATGGAACTTTTCAAATTTTTCCGCCAGAACTCCGCCGGACCCAGTTCCTACCGAGAAATCCGCTCGTGTGTATGCTAGTCTGACGGACACAAACCGACGCGAGGGCAGCTATTGGCTACTGGCTATGAACTTCCTTATTCTAGTCCGGTCGTACATCATCACGTTCAAATCCGTCGGACTTTGGTGTAATTGTGTGTGGCCAAGTCCGCTCATTCGGAAAGTCCGTCAGAACTCTGTCAGAACTCTGTCAGAACTCCGTCGAAAGTCTGTCGAACCTAAGTCCGGTCGTGTGTACGCGGCATTACAGCTCTACACACTGCCGATGATCGTATGGAGAAGCCTATGCTTATGGCTGCTTCTGATGTACCGTTAGTGGCCTGTTAAAGTAGTTTTATGTCTTGTATCTTAGTTAACACCATCTGGAAAATTTTATTTGAGTCCATCTCTTCCAGGGGTCTCCTTCCCTGTTGATTATCTTGTAAGATTGTGTGAACTGTAATTTGCTTAGCTTAGTGACACTTCTATTAACTTGGTGGTACATACCCAAACATTGGTATATGCCTAATTACTGGTGATTTCTAATAAGTACCCATTTAATGTTAGTTTGGGTAAGGGTATTGCCATTTTACTTGTGAAGAACACCTTACTCAGTGGCCACGATTTTTCCATACTGTTTTTCCACCAATTTATATTTTAAGTCGGGATTGGTCTTGCTGCCTGTCTGTGAGGTCCTTTTCTTGCCCAATCCCCAAGTAGGATTGGCAGGGGGCAGGGGGGCAGGCATCCTCAAATATTCAGGGCCAGCTCAGCTGGGGAGGAGTTGTGATCGGGTGGAAGATGGAGATGGCATGTTAGGCTGTTGCTCCCCAGTCTGGGGGGGTGACCTTGGCCCTGGGTTCCGGTGCGGATGGAACCCTCTAACAACCCACAGAGGTATCCTGACCAGGAGGCACAGGAGGAGCAATAGAGGACAGCAGGAGAACACTGCCAGGAAAGTCTCCAGGAGTCCACAGAGGCAGTTAAGAGGGCTGGTGAGTGTTCACACAGTCAGGAGGACTGGGAGGCATGCCTGAGAGGACTGGGAGAGTGCAGTCTCGGATGGGTGAAGAGCCAGTGGTGTAAGCTGTGGTGGCACGGGCAGTGGAAAGAGGCAGCTGCAGCCAGGAGGGCTGGCAGGGCCTGAAGATGTTGTGCTGGGATCAGTAGCCACGTGGACAGCTAGCACTAGGACTACCAACATTTTTGCTACACTGTCCCTGCCTGCAAAGGGCATTTACTCAGGCCTGGCTGAGCCAGCATCAGTGCTAGCTGATTCGGAATAAGCAGTATACAAGTGATGTGCTGGAGCTGGAAATCAGGAGGTG
Organism: Lithobates pipiens; assembly: GCF_037356315.1. Lineage (NCBI taxonomy): Eukaryota > Metazoa > Chordata > Amphibia > Anura > Ranidae > Lithobates > Lithobates pipiens. The sequence continues at coordinate 53,216,442 of NW_027507764.1, read as the reverse complement.
TATATACAGAGAGTGTATATAGTTCAGTGCCAAGTCTATTTTTCTCCAATCAAGCAGGCATCCCATAGTTACTTTTACCCCATCCAAGTTAAGTTCCCCCAATAAAAACAAAAAAAAACCAAAGTGCAAGGACTGGTTATCTGCCTAATGCCACGTACACACGATCAGATTGTCCGGCGTACTTAGTCCGCCGAAACGCATTTCAGCGGACAATTCGATCGTGTGTGGGCTTCAGCGGACTTTTCCAGCGTGAAGTCCGGCGGACTAAGAAAGTATTTTTGCACTCCAATCTTCCCGTCGGACTTGGGTTTCAGCGGACAATACGTTCATCAGTATGCTAGTACGGCGGACTAAGAATGAGGCATGCTCAGAAGCAAGTACGAAAAAGGAAGCTATTGGCTACTGGCTATTCAACTTCCTTTTTCTAGTCCCGTCGTTCGTGCTGTACGTCATCACGCTAGCAAACACCGGACTTTCTGTGTGTCTGTGTGTGGCCAAGTCCGTTCGGTAGAAAGTCGGCCGGACTATCCACCGGATTGTTTGCCGGACTAAGTACGCCGGACAATTCGCTCGTGTGTACGCGGCATAAGAGTGATTGAGAACTGTGTGCCTGAGTGTGCAGGGTGAGAGACGGACCACAAGTACCAGCAGTCCCTACGTGGGTACCACTACATCTAGTTAGTGTTATGTACATTCCGTCCAATTTCTAGTATTTTTGCAAAGATATTATCTGTGTGTATCTTATATATTCCTTTTCTATGTAGATGCACTATAATCTCCTGAAGAAGCGATTCCCAAAAAGACTTGCAGCTGTAATTGCAGTGAAAGATGGTTCTACAAAGTATTGACTCAGGGGGGTGCCATACAAATGTACCCCACACTTTTCACATATTTATTTGTCAAAAAATTTGAAAACCATTTATCATTTTCCTTCCACTTTACAATTATGTGCCACTTTGTGTTGGTCTATCACATAAAATCCCAATAAAATACACTTATGTTTTTGCTTGTAACGTGACAAATTGTGGAAAATTTCAAGGGGTATGAATATTTTTTCAAGTATTCCACTGCCATTTAACCACCACCCAACGGTTACAATTCATAATATAATTTCCCCTCTTCTTCTAGTTAAAGGGGTTATAAAGGCAGAAGGTATCTTATCCTAATAGAAGTAGGGATAGGGGAAAACACTGCGCTAAAATCAAATATACATAAAAAAGCACAGCAGCCAACACTCAAACAAACAAAGTTCAACAAACAGAAATAAAAAATAGTGTAGCGCTTCTAAAGTGAAATATATGTTGAAAGAGTGATCCTATAACAAAGATCATATAGATGTGTAGATTAGCAAAATAAAGTCCAAAGAAATGGGTGTAAGCTTCCGTGGAAGGACCGGCACAATGGTAGTCAGACCGTATCACAATACGAGGCAAATCCCATTAAACGGACATGTCCAAATACAACAGCTTGTCTGGAGACATTGGGAAAGAATAGATGGATACTTCTTACCAGATCAGTTGGACTCACACGGTCATATGACGGTTGAGTCAATAAGGCTTGGGGTCACGATCTGGGACCGAGGAGTGGATCAAAGTAGGTTCATCAGCCTGGTGGGGAGACTTCAAAAGACCATATATCCAATGATGAATCTCACCGATGGAACTTCGGAATGGTTAGGAAATCCAACTCAGATATAGTTCACTGCACTCCGATACTCCGAATACCCCAAGGTGGAGGGGAAGATGTTTAAAGGGTTTAAACCAAAAAAGAAAAAAGAAAGAAAAGGCTCCACATGGTGCGGGTCAGGCGATAAAAAATGGTAATTTATTAAAAGTCAAAAGGGTAACAAATGACTTAGTGATCACAAAGCAATAAGGTAAAAGTAAAAGTAAAAGCAATGTGGGGTGCCAACAGCTAGCCCGACGCGTTTCGACACATATGTCTTCAACAGGGGCATGTTGAAGACATATGTGTCGAAACGCGTCGGGCTAGCTGTTGGCACCCCACATTGCTTTTACTTTTACTTTTACCTTATTGCTTTGTGATCACTAAGTCATTTGTTACCCTTTTGACTTTTAATAAATTACCATTTTTTATCGCCTGACCCGAACCATGTGGAGCCTTTTCTTTCTTTTTTCTTTTTTGGTTTAAACCCTTTAAACATCTTCCCCTCCACCTTGGGGTATTCGGAGTATCGGAGTGCAGTGAACTATATCTGAGTTGGATTTCCTAACCATTCCGAAGTTCCATCGGTGAGATTCATCATTGGATATATGGTCTTTTGAAGTCTCCCCACCAGGCTGATGAACCTACTTTGATCCACTCCTCGGTCCCAGATCGTGACCCCAAGCCTTATTGACTCAACTGTCATATGACCGTGTGAGTCCAACTGATCTGGTAAGAAGTATTCATCTATTCTTTCCCAATGTCTCCAGACAAGCTGTTGTATTTGGACATGTCCGTTTAATGGGATTTGCCTCGTATTGTGATACGGTCTGACTACCATTGTGCCGGTCCTTCCACGGAAGCTTACACCCATTTCTTTGGACTTTATTTTGCTAATCTACACATCTATATGATCTTTGTTATAGGATCACTCTTTCAACATATATTTCACTTTAGAAGCGCTACACTATTTTTTATTTCATCTTATCCTAATGCATTCTATGCATTAAGATAAAAAAACCTTCTGTGTGTAGCAGCCCCCCCAGCACCCCCCCCAGTCACCTACCTGAGCTGCTTCTCTCTCCAGCGATGTCCACGATCCCCTCAGCCAGGGCTGGTGCAAGGATTTTTTACACCCTAGGCAAAACCTAATTTTGCCGCCTCCATTGGCTCCACCCCTGACTCCACCCCTTTTGCCTGCCCATGTAACAGAAGGCGGTGCTATACAGGAAGCATTGGCTCTGCTTCCTCTAGCACTGGCTCCAGTGCTGCGCTGCACCTCTAATTACACTACCGGTCAGAATGAGCTTGTTACATGCTGCATCCTGCAGAGCATGCAGACGTGGAGGGAAACCAGTGGCAGGGCGCCCCTCAGCAGCAGTGCGCCCTAGGCGGCTGCCTAGTTTGCCTAGTGGTAGCACCGGCCCTGCCCTCAGCTGTTCAGGAAGCTCCCCCTTTGGCTGAGACCGAAACGGTGACGCCATTGGCTCCTGTGGTTGTCAAAGTCAGTCAGCCAATCAGGGGAGAGAGGAGGTGTGGCCAGGTCGGGGCTCCGTGTCTGCATGCATACACGGAGCTCTGACCCGGCTTGGGTGGCCCCTGTAGCAAGCTGCTGTCTGAGGGGCATTTAACCACTTCCCGACCAGCGCACGACGATGTACGTCGACAGAATGGCACGGGCAGGCATATTGGCGTACAGGTAAATCCAATATTCAATGCTGCCGGGACCCCCGTGAGTTCGGTCGCGGGACCCGCGGACTCGATCGCCGCGGGCATCCCCGCGATCTTCTCACGGATCGGCCGAATGGAGGAAATGCCGTGTAAACAGCATTTCTCCATTCTGCCTAGCAACTAGTGACGCTGATCTCTGCTCCATGTGATTGGAGCAGAGATCAGTGTTCACTAAATGAAAGCCCAACCCCCCCACAGTTAGTAACACACCCCTAGGAACACTTAACCCCTACACTGCCACCCCCTGGTTAACCCCTTCACTGCCAGTGTCATTTACACAGGAATCACTGCATTTATATAGCAGTGATTACTGTATAAATGACAATGGTCCCAAAAATGTGTCAAAAATGTCCGATGGGTCCCCCACAATGTCGCAGTCACAATAAAAATCGCTGATCGCCACCATTACTAGTAAAAAAAAATAATTAAAAATTATTAATAAAAATGCTATAAAACTATCCCTATTTTGTAAACGCTATAACTTTTGCGCAAACCAATCAATAATCGCTTATTGCGATTTTTTTTTACCAAAAATATGTAGAAGAATACGTATCGGCCTAAACTGAGGGAAAAAATTTTTTTTTATATATTTTTGGGGGATATTTATTATAACAAAAAGTAAAAAATAATGCGTTTTTTTCAAAATTGCTCGCTTTTGTTTATAGCGCAAAAAATAAAAACCGCAGGGGTGATCAAATACCACCAAAAGAAAGCTCTATTTGTGGGAAAAAAAGGACGTCAATTTTGTTTGGGAGCCACGTCGCATGACCGCGCAATTGTCAGTTAAATCGACGCAGTGCCGAATCGCAAAAAGTGGTCTGGTCTTTGACCAGCAAAATGGTCCGGTCTGAAAGTGGTTAAAGGAGGCAGGGGCTAGAAGCAGCAAAGAGGGACCTGAGAAGAGGAGGATCAGGCAGCTCTGTGCAAAACCAACTGCACAGAGCAGGTAAGTATAATATGTTTGTAAATGAGCCTTTACAATCACTTTAATCTCCAGGAACTCATCTCCAGTTCTCCTCTAGCTCCCAAGCTTGATAAAAAAATAAATGTTGAGCTCTGCTCCAGTTTATACACCAGTGCTTGGTTCCTCTCTGCCACCACTTCAAGAACTCATCTCCACTTCACATCTCCAGGTCATGGAGCCCATGCCAATCTCCAGATTTGCAGTTCTGCCAACCTTAATGTACAGAACCTCTACTTCTGTGCACCCTGAACCATGGCACTCCTTGAGGGGCATCCTGAAAGTGTTTGCTGTGAACTTGGCTAAGCTGGTTTTTCAGCTAAGCAGCGATGACTTTTTTTCCCCTGCCTGGGACAAGTTTGGATTTATGCGTGTAGTTATTTCTGTGGTTGGCAGCAGTTGGTGGCCCTTGTGTAAAAGAATTTGTAAAAAGGAAGTTGTGTTTACACTCTAGAAACGGTGGATGTCGGTAATGTTAGCAGGGTGATTTAGAAGCTCCAGCGAGTTTAAGCCGTAGCCAGTCCTGTGTTGTTTTAGTTGTGGTGTTTATTGGCTGGGATGGGGTAACATACATTTTCGCAGTAAGGGTTTTCTTTTTTCGGGGATGTTTATTTGGCGGAGAACGCGTACAGAGTCAGCAAGCACAATTCTCCAAACATTGCAAGTACAAAGTCACCTTTATGTAACATGTAAAGCAGAGCCTTAAAGGGACACGGCACAAAAACGGGACAGTAAACAGAAATTACAAGTACGTTTATGTAAAAATAGGTTTTATTAACCGCTTCAGCCCCAGAAGATTTGGCTGCTCAATGACCAGGCCATTTTTTGCGAATTCGGTACTGCTTCGCTTTACTGACAATTACGTGGTTGTGTGACGTTGCACCCCAAAAAAAATGACGTCCTTTTTTTCCCACAAATAGAGCTTTCTTTTGGTGGTATTTGATCACCTCTGCGGTTTTTATTTTTTGCGCTGTAAACAAAATAAGAGCAAAAAAAAACAAAACATTGGGGGTTATTTACAAAAGGTAAATCCACTTTGCACTGCAAGTGAACTTGAAAGTGCAGTCGCTCTAAGACCCCTTTCACACCATGCCGCCCATAGTGTCGGCGGTAAAATGCTGCTATTTTTAGCAGCGTTTTATCGTCGGATTTGCAACGCATTATGGCCGCTAGCAGGGCGCTTTTACTCCCCGCTAGCGGCCGAGAAACGGTTAAAACCGCCGGCAATATGCCGCAGTAGCAGCATTTTGCCGGTGGTATTACAGCGCTGCCCCACTGATTTCAATGGGGAGCAGCGGTGGAGGAGCGGTAAACACGCCACTCCTTCACCGCTCCAAAGAAGCTGCTGGCAGGACTTTTCCCTGACGTCCTGCCAGCGCACCGCTCCGGTGTGAAAGCCCCCGGGGCTTTCACACTGCACACAATGGTGCAGCTGTTTTGGGGCGGATTGCAGGCGCTATTTCTAATGCGCCTGCAAAACGCCCTTGGTGTGAAAGGGGTCTGAATCTAAGGGGTAGATCTGAAATGAGGGGAAGCTCTGCTGATTTTATCATCCAATCATGTGCAAGCTAAAATGCTGTTTTTTATTTTCCTTGAATATCCCCCTCGGATCTACAGCGACCTTACTTCCAAGTGCACTTGCAGTGCAAAGTGGATTTTCCTTTAGTAAATAACCCCCATTATCTTTTACTTTTTGCTATAATAAATATCTCACATTTTTTTTTATCAATGTAGCCATGGGGTTATCTACGCATGTGCTTGTGCGCGTGCTTGTGTGCGTCACTCAATGGGGCCACGCATGCGCGTGCGCCTCATCGCATTCCGATTGAACACAAATGTGCACCAGAGCGCCATCCCCGTGCACATGTGCACAGGAATGCGCAACTGGCGCAGTCTATTACCATGACATACGTGTAAATCTCCTCCTGCATCTCCCATGCAGAGTGTTACTCCTCCTGAATCTCCATGCAAACTGTTACTCCTCCTGCTCAAACTTGGTTCCTTCTACCCACACTGGTTTCCTCCTGCACACACTTGTAGTTACTGAAATGAAGTATGTCACATCTTCTTCTATTGGGTAATAGGGGCCCGCTCTGAATAAGTCCCTTTACTGGCTCTGGTTGCTCGCTGCTACTAGGCCTGAGGCCTGCAGAACCTCTCCCCGGAGGCCTAGTAGGTTAAGAGCATGACATTAGGTAATTGACTAATGTTGCCAGCCAGCCCAACTTGCAAATCATGTGCCCTCAGGCCACATTGACTTGACACAGATCCCCACAGTCTCTTCTCTGATCTAGGACTCCCCATCATCCACAGTGACTCTGCTAATGACCGTGTAGAAGCAGATTTCCCTCACAGATTCCCTGGCACCTCCAGCCCTCCACTGTGGTAACACTCACCGACCTTCCACTGCCCTGAGTCCTTGATGAGGAACTTGACCGGACCATGCGTTCCGACAGCTTCACCTGCCCTAGGAGTTCCCTGCCACCGACCGTGTGGTGACAGAGAAATTGCCAATGACTGTGTAGAGGCAATGTGCCCTTACAGTTCTCCCCGGGCCTCCTCCTGTGATCGGCACATCCCCCCAGATGGGGATGGCCTCCTGCTGCTGCCTAGCATTCCTTACTTCCCTCAGCCGACTTTTCCCTCCAGTGGCATATCACCTCAGTTTATATAAGGCCTGCCCCCTGCCAAAACCAATTGGGGATTGGTCAGGGCTCACACAAGCTGCCTGCCACTCCAGTTCCAAGCCCAGCCCCTCTTCCAGGATCTTCTCTCTGGAAGCAGGGGAGGTGCCTTAGAACTAGGGTACAGGTGGTCACACCCACTGCTACTCTGACCACTCCCAGCACTGATCAAAACAGACAGGCCTAGCTTGCAGGATAGGCCTGCCTAAATTTGCCTGTGCTGAAAACTCTAGTAAAATAACTCATACCAGCACCTACCTATTGGTAGAGGGTGCTACATCAAAAAATAAATAAAAATGTCCTCAGTTTAGGCCAATATGTATTATTCTTCTACATATTTTCGGTAACCCAAAAAAAAATCGCAATAAGTGTATATTGATTGGTTTGCGCAAAAGTTATAGCGTCTACAAAATAGGGGATAGATTTATGGCATTTTTATAAAAAAAATTTTTTACTGGTAATGGCAGTGATCTGCGATTTTTATCGGGACTGCGACATTATAGCAGACACATCGGACACTTTTGACACATTTTTGAAAAGATTGACACTTATACAGCGATCAGTGCTATAAAAATGCACTGATTACTGTGTAAATGTCACTGGTAGGTAAGGGGTTAACACTAGGGGGTGATCAAGTGGTTAACTGTGTTCCCTATGTGTGTTTCTAACTGTAGGGGGGATGGGACTGTCTAGGAGGAGAGAGAGAGATCGGTGTCCATACATAGTATGAACACACAATCTGTCTCCTCTCCCCTGAAAGAACCGGGATCTGTGTGTTTACACACACAGATCCCGGTTCTCGCTCTGTCACAAGCGATTGCGGGAGTCTGGAGGTCATCGCGCCCGCCTGGCACTCCCATCAGCTCCAGGCAAACACTGCGGGTGCACGCATGCACCTCTGGCGGCTCGTACGTGCCCCTAGTGGACAAAAGGTAAAGCGACGTAAGGTAACGCCGTTTCACCCCGCCATGCCATTCTGCAACGCTATTCTCCCACAGTAAAACTGCGATGGCTGGTCAGCAAGCGGTTAAAGTGGTAGTAAACTCTGTTTTATTATTTTTAACTACAGGTAATCTTATAATAAACCTTACCTGTAGGTAAAATTAATATCTCCTAAATGTGCAGAGCTGTGTGCCACGGCCGAGACTCCCACACACATGCACGGGAGTGACATCACCCCCTTTATAGCACCCCCTTCACATTCCTGTCCTCAACCCCTTTATAGCTCCCCGTTCACATTCCTGTCCTCAACCCCTTTATAGCTCCCCGTTCACATTCCTGTCCTCAACCCCTTTATAGCACCCCCTTCACATTCCTGTGCTCACCCCCCTTTTTTAGAACGCACTTCACACTGCAGTCCCCAGCCCCCCTTCACATTCCTGTCCTCACCCCCTTTGTAGAACCCCATCCCCCTTCATATCACTCCCTTCACATTCCTTCCCTGCCTCCCTTTTATATCACCCCTCCTCCTTCATGTTACAGTTTTTGACCCCCCTTTACATCACACCTGGCTTCCACAGAGAATGAAGGAAGTTCTGAAGGCAAAAGGGGGTCCAACCCAGCACTAGCAAGGTGAACCTAATAAAGTGGCCAGTGAGTGTATATGACATATATAACGTTTAAATAAAGTAAACAATCTTTACAAAAAACTCACTCCTTTTTGTGCAAAAAGAAATGGCCATTCACTATAGAAGATTACATATTACAATATTACATACGTTCACACTTGGGGTTAGCAGCTTTACAACTTAATTATACTTGTAGCACTGCCCCCTTGGGGGTAGCTGAGAATTATCTGATTATCTGCACGGCCATGACCAAGTGAACTTTCCAACCCACCTGACACTCTGGGTTCAGACATCCTTGTAACACTGCAGCAAGATTCAAACTCAGCTAGTATTAGGATCTGAAATATTTCACTTGAACCAAATAAAGGAAGTTATTTCACAGAAAGATGTAATAAATCTGCTGAGCCGTGATAACAGCGCCAACTCAGCAAACAAATTCCTCCCAAGGACACAAATAATGGTTCAACAACTAACAATATTATATACATATATATATATATATATATATGTATATATATACACTGTACTTAGATCCAAATATTCTGTTTGCTTTGTTAGCAGCAGCTTGGCATTGCATGTCATTGCTGAGTCTGTCATCTACTAGGACCCCCAGGTCCTTTTCCATCTTAGATTCCCCCAGAGGTTCTCCCCCCAGTGTATAGATTGCATTCATATTTTTGCCACCCAAATGCATTATTTTACATTTTTCTACATTGAACATAATTTGCCATGTAGTTGCCCACCCCATTCATTTGTTCAGATCTTTTTTCAAGGTTTCCACATCCTGCGGAGAAGTTATTGCCCTGCTTAGCTTAGTATTGTCCGCAAATACAGAGATTGAACTGTTTACCCCATCCGCCAGGTCGTTTATGAACAAATTAAATAGGATTGGTCCCAGCACAGAACCCTGGGGGACCCCACTACCCACCCCTGACCATTCCGAGTACTCCCCATTTATCACCACCCTCTGAACTCACCCTTGTAGCCAGTTTTCAATCCATATACTCACCCTATGGTCCATGCCAACGGACCTTACTTTGTACAGTAAACGTTTATGGGGAACTGTGTCAAATGCTTTAGCAAAATCCAGATACACCACATCTACGGGCCTTCCTTTATCTAGCTGGCATCTCACCTCCTCATAGAAGGGTAGCGGATCCGCTGTCTCGGTCTTCCGGAGTAAAACTTGCCCCATGCATCCACACCGACAGGCAGGAGATCCAAGTAATGTTAGCGACAGAATGTCCGACAGCGAATAACAGAGCTAGGCCCCTTAGGCCTCGGGGTGGGAGTTAGGGTACATGGTTGCATAGTAACAGTCTGAAGGAGAACTATATGTCCAATAATTCACTTTGTTGGACGCACAGATATGTGGCCACTGATTGCACTGAGTACCAAAGGAACAAGCGATGTCTAGAAACACTGAAAGGTACGGTGCTTTCTTCTGACAGTCCATAGTGCTACATACTTATTGAGGTAATATTCACATAGAGGCGCAAGGTTTTATTTTAACAAATTATTTTAACTATTTTTATTTTAACAAAATTTAAATCCAATCATCTTGTGCAAATTAAACAAACAATTTAATTCTACTCAAATCTGCTACTACTACTACTAAATAATGAGAACTAGCACTTGCTATTATAGCGTGGCACAAGATGGCGGTTGTGCAGAGAACGATATACAAATTTAAATGGTAAACATGGGCCAACAACGAGTCAAGAGACCCTTTGTGGACGGCCTTTTCTTTCATTTTTTTTAACTATTATTTAAACTTTTTTTTTTAACTTTTTTAGCTAGTATGCTATGCATACTAGCTCATTATGCCTTTGCCTTGCATGTTGCTTTTTTTTTTTCCCATGGGTTTACAACCACTTTAACTGCAGAGCAGAGAGCAGGAGGCAGTAGCTGGATGAAGGGCGGGCACGGGAGCTGCTCAGTGATTGGTTGTTAGGTGGTCCTAGAAACCAATCACCAGCTTGCTATTATGACCACCGACAGCTCCCTCTCCCGCCTTCCACCCAGCACTATACTGTCTACTGATCTCCGCTCTGATGAACACACGCTGGTCGGTAAGTTCTGCCAACACAATTCTGTGTGTATGTGGTGGTGGGGGGGTACACTATTAGAGGGGGGCAGAGGACATTATGGGGGGGGGTTGAGTTTGATGTGAAAGGGGTTAGACAAAACTGATTTGGGGGGGCGGGTACAGGACACTACTGGGGGGATAGGAAGGGTCAGAGGACACTACAGGGTGGGTGGGGGTGATGTGAAGGGGCAGAGGACACAGCATTGGGGGGTACAGCACACTACTGTGCAGGGAGGGGGGCAGAAGACGCTACAGTGGGGGGGTGATGTGAAGGGGCAGGGGACACTGCGCTGGGGGAGGGTACAGAACACTATGATGGGGGGAGGGTGCAGAGAACACTGCAAACGGGAGGGCAGAGGACACTACAGTTGGGGGGGAGTGATGTGCACGGGGCACTGCGTTGGGGGGAACAGAACACTACTGTGGGGGGGGGGTAATGTGAAGGGGGCAGGGGACACTGCACTAGAGGGGTACAGAACACTATGATGGGGGAGGGGGCAGAGAACACTGCTATGGGTGGCAGAGGACACTACAGTGGGGGGGGGGGTGATGTGCAGGGGCACTGCATTGGAGGGGGTACAGAACACTACTGTGGGGGGAGGGGGACAGAGTACACAACAGTGGGTGGGTGATGTGAAGGGGAAAGAGGACACTACTGAGATGCTGTCTTTTAATTGGGAGCTTGATAGTTTGTTTGCTTTTTAAAGAGTGCCGCATAGTACACCCCGTTCCCCCGGGGAACTTTGCTTTCCTCCATGTCGTCCAGATAGATCTCAACCTCTACCCCTGCTCTAGAAGGATCCCCTATGTATGGCACATAAAAAATCTACATTGGTCCATATCTATGTATGAATATCCATATCTGGATTCTTTCTTTAAAGAGGACGTAAACCCTGATGGGTGTTACTTCCTCTTTGTTTCCCTGCAAAGGTAAACATAATGGGCTACTGTGCATAGCATAGTAGCCCATTATGTGACACTTACCTGCAGCAGAAGCCCGTGATGTCCCCGTCTTCCTTGCTAGTAGCGAGCATCTATTCTTAACCCCTCTTCCTTCCGGGGCCGCAAACTCTGGCTCTGTGACTGGCCGGAATCTGGTGAGGTCACTCCCGTGCATGGTCATGGGAGCCGCCTTTAACGGCATGACCCGAGCTAGGAACGGCACAGCGTGCCCTTTCTAAATCCGGCGCAGAAGAAATCGCCATACGGCGATTTGAAAATATCTCCTGGACCGTGCAGGTCTGGGAGATATTTCAAGCACGTACAGGTAAGCCTTAATCTAGGTTAAAGTGGTTGTAAAGGGTTTACAACTACTTTAAGAACATTAGAACTTCAAAGTCATCAATTCAGTATCAGCTGTCGGCATTTTGTCACCTGAGGTTCTCAAGAGTTCCCTTGCTCACACATAGAAATGATGCGGGTTCTGAACCTAATCCATGCTGTTAGTGTAGGTAAAGCTGACCAAACATGGTCTGATGAAAGCAGAGCCATCACTTTAACTTTCACTTTTAATATATAGGCCATCTATCGGCACTTCTCAATCTTTGAAGACATTTTCGATAGGAAATACAGCTGGGACTGATTTTTTTTTTTACAACACATACAACCAGCTGTCCCAATGCCAACTCTTGTCATGGGTTGATGTTCTCAGTGTAAAGGTCTTACCAATCCAGCCCCAAAGAGATGCAATAGGAGTTGAATTAACTCTCCTCTCCAGCACCTACCAACAACTGAAACATCAGTCTTGAGTGCAATAAACCTTTATAGATGAACTATACTTACCTCTGCTCTAGTGACGTAACATCTGAGAACTCCCTTGTTGGAACTGACATCTTCTCCTTGGCCAGGATGGCCCGATGCAAATTAGTTTGTTCATTTCAGCACCAATGCATGCAGAGGATGTGCATTCCACAGACAGTTGTGAACAGGCAGGTATTTTATACAGAAGAGATAGGGCTCCGTTCACTAAAGCAGATTGAATGCGGTATTTAAAGTGGTTGTAAACCCTTACAAACCACTTTGACCTACAGGTAAGCCTAGATTAAGGCTTACCTGTAGGTCCAAGCAATATCTCCTAAACCTATATGGTTTAGGAGATATTTGCCCGAAAACGGGCACCGCTGTCTACGGCGCATGCGCCGTAGACAGCGGCGCGCAGGCGCACTGAGCGCGGCAGTTCCAAGGATGGAGCTGCCGCATTTGTCGACTCCCGTGCGCATGCGCGGGAGTGACGTCATCGCGGCTTCGCCGAATGACAGCAGCGGAGCTGCGAGACGCCACCAGCAAGATGGATACGGCGGACTACAGGGGACAGCGGCGACTTCGCTGGCTCCTGTGTCAGGTAAGTGACACATAATGGGCTACTATGTGATGCATAGTAGTCCATTATGCTTTACCTTTGCAGGGAAAAAAAGAGGAAGTAAACTCATCAGGGTTTACTTCCTCTTTAAGTGTCACATTTTCCCTAAATTTCGCATGCGATCCTGAAATTGTCAATTCACTATGCTGTTTTTGTTTTTTACCGCAAAACGCAGAAATGCTTGGTAAATACTGCATCAAAAGCCAATTGACAGAAGGAAATAAATAATTAAATGCATGTGGTAAATAAGTAGTGGTCCCGGCCTGCAAAAGTTAAGGAACTGGCAGCTGACAGCATACTTAACCATTAACTACTTGCTTACTGGGCACTTAAACCCCCCTCAGTCCCAGACCAATTTTCAGCTTTCAGCGCTGATGCACTTTGAATGACAATTGCGCGGGCATACAACACTGTACCCAAATGAAATTTTTATCATTTTTTTCCCACAAATAGAGCTTTCTTTTGGTGGTATTTAGTTACAGCTCGGAGTTTTATTTTTTGCTAAACAAACAAAAAAAGATGCAAAAAAATAAATAAAATAAAATCATGTTTTAATAGTTTGTTATAAAATTTTGCAAACGGGTCATTTTTCTCCTTCATTGAAGTGCGCTGATTAGGCGGCACTGATAGGCTGCATTGGTGGGCACTGATGGGCTGCATTGGTGGGCACTGATGGGCTGCATTGGTGGGCACTGATAGGCTGCACTGGTGGGCACTGATAGGCATAGTTAAGGCGGCACTGATAGGCACAGATAAGGCGGCACCGATGGGCACAGATAAGGCGGCACTGATGGGCAAAGATGGGCACAGATAAGATGGCACGGATGGGTGGCACGGATAAGTGGCACGGATGGGTGGCACGGATGGGCACTGATAGGTACCACAGATAGATGGGACTGATGGGCACTGATAGGTGGCACTGATAGGTGGCTCTGATAGGTGGCACTGCTGGGCACTGATGGGCGGCACTGCTGGGCACTGATGGGCGGCACTGGGGTGCAGCACCTTTGAGGCAGATTGGGTGGCACTGTGGGGTGGCACTGTGGGTGGCACTGTGGGTGGCACTGTGGGCACTATGGGCACTGACGGGGGGCACTGACGGGGGGCACTTACTTTTGCTTTTTATTTTACTTCAGGATGGCACTGCGGGAGGCAGGTGGGCACTGGCAGGTGGCAGGTGGTCCCTTGTATTGATGGCCGTGATCGGGACTGATGTCTCGATCACGGCCGCCGGTGATCGGCTTTTTTTTTTCTCCTCGCGCTGTCAGCGCGAGGAGGAATAATAGCCGATTACCGGCTCCGTTCTATCACATGATCAGCTGTCATTGGCTGACAGCTGATCACGTGATAAGGGGTCGGGATCGACCCCTTGCACGGATCAGTGATCAGGCGAGTCTCATGGACTCGCCGATCACAGAGCGCGCCGCGCGCGCCCCTCAGGGGGCGCGCAGGCCGCTCGTAACCGGGACGACGTCAATAGACGTAGTCCCGGAAATGTAGGTCCGCGCTAATGCCGTCATTTGGCAATAGCGCGGATCTCAAGTGGTTAAACAACATGGTTGTTAAGGAGTGGGCGGCCTCCTCGTCCTTAACAACCAATGAGTCACCAGCTGACAGCGGGGTTCCCCGTTGACAGCTGAATGTAAAGAAAAGATATGCTGGCATTTAAAAATCACAGGAAAAAACAGCGTGGTGTCCCCCCAATCCATACCAGGCCTGCCAGCTCTGGTATGGATTTTAAGGGATATCACAATGCCAAATGTAACAAAAAAAACACATGGAATCCCCCCAAAATCCATACCAGACCCTTATCCAATCATGCAACCCGGCAGGTCTGCTAAGGGGGGACAAGCCAGTGTCCCCCCCCTTTGAACCATACCAGGCCACATGCCCTCAACATGGGGGTGGAGAGTGCTTTGGGGCAAGGGGGCTCCCCCCCAAAAGCACCTTGCCCCCATGTTGATGGAGACATTTATGATTGTTACTAAATTACATTTCCCATTCTGTTTGTAAATAAAGCTGCTGAGATTTCCCTCACCCTAGATGAGGGTATAGTACATGTTGTTGGGAGGGACCCCACAAAAAAAATACAATGATCAGACCAATAAAAATGGTGTGGGGGTTCCCCCAAAAAATCCATACCAGACTCTAATCCTTGATGGTTGCAGGCAGCCACCAGCATCCTAGCAACCAAAGGAGCCGGAAGAATACATTTAGTTGCAGTGTTGATACCACCCTTCAATAAATTACTTCTGGTTGCAATAATTAAAGGATTGTTAGGAGGGACCCCACGAAAAAACAATAAGCAAAACAAAAAAAAAGGTGTTGGGTTCCCCCTCTAATTATGGGAAATAATAATTATGTGACCACAATAGTCCAATGACCAAATGTCCGCAGATAAAATGTCCTGATATAGAGGTTTTTCACTTCACAATCTCAAACTGGCGTGAAAGACACACAATTCTGATGGATCAAATATGCGACCATGTACATCAGGAAAGTGTTCAAATGTAAAGATGGGTACTCTTACCATACCAGATGGACACCCATGCCGTACGGCAGTGCATCTAAAGCGCTTAAAGTACTGGATTCCCAATGGTAGAATGGTGCCAGGAGTAGTACTGGTGCCACAGCTGTAATTCCAACTTGCGGTTGGATGATCGCCCCAAACCGATGGTTCTCGGGGGGCAGCAAATGGATCGATCCACACAATAGAAGACATTGGAAGGGTGACCATGAATATGCAAACATGGAGGAAAAAGAAAAAAGGAAGCTCCACATGGCACAGGTCAACCAAAAAGGTTTAATAGATTAAAAAATATCATACAAAAAAGAACCATGTATGAATGATAAAAGTGATCACAAAAAATGTACTCATAAAAGCAATATGGGAGGCAGAAAGTGAAGCCTGACGTGTTTCAACTGAATAGTCTTCTACTATCAGGATATGCCCCGGTAGAAGACTATTCAGTCTAAATGCATTTGAACACTTTACTGATGTACATGGTTGCATATTTGATCTATTGATCCATCAGAATTGCATGTCTTTCACGCCAGTTTGAGATTGAAGTGAAAAACCTCCATTTCAGGACATTTTATCTGTGGACATTTGGTCATTAGACTATTGTGGTCACATAATTATTATTTCACATACTTTTTCTTTTTTTTTTTTTGTTTATTTGAGGTGATTATATTGTTATTTTATCTTATCACAATTGTTTAGCGCTACATTTTATATTTTTATTATTGATTTAGGACTTTGTGTGCAGCTGCTTTTCGTATTTGGTGCACCGAGCCTTTATGTTAGGTTTAGCGCAGTTTTTTCACTTCTTTAATCCCCCTCTAATTACATACCAGACACTTATCCTTGGTGGATGCAGATGGCCAGCCCCCACAATGTCCTTGGTTGCTAGGATGCAGGCAGCCCCCAGCATCCTGGCAACCAAGGGAACAGGAAGTCATACATTTAGTTGCAGTAGTGACACCACCATTAAATAAATGACTTCTGGTTGCAACCACTGGAGGTTTGGTGGGTGGGCAAACTGGCCATTTATTTTGGCAGTTTGGTGAACTATCGACATATAAAAGTCAATAATTACAGGTTGTTAGGAGGGACCCCATGAAAAAAAAAATATAGTGTTGAGTTCCCCCTCTAATTCTATATCAGACCCTTATCCTTGGGGGATGTAGGTGGCTGGCCTGCAGTAATGATACCACTATTTAATAAATGACTTCTGGCTGCAATAATTACAGGTTGTTAGGAGGGTTCCCATGAAAAAACAATAAAAAAAAAACATGGTGTTGGGTTCCCCCTCTAATTCCATTCTAGACACTTATCCTTGGTGGATGCAGATGGCCAGCCTGCACAGTGTCCTTGGTTGCTAGGATGCAGGTAAGCACCATCATCCTGGCAACCGAAGGAACAAGAAGTCGCACATTTAGCTGCAGTAGTGATACCACCATTAAATTAATGACTTCTGGTTGCAACCATTGGAGGTTTGGTGGCATGGGCAAACTGGCCATTTAATTTGCTAGATTGGTGAACTATCAACATATAAAAGTCATGTTAAACGCTACATGGATGGAATTTTAAATCTCATCTCTAACTGGAACTATGCAGGCAGCATTGGGCTGGAAATCAATTGGCCCAAGCCTGCCTGCATGCCCACTGGGTTTTGTTAGACCCCAGTCCTACAGACAATGCTCCTTCCCTTTTGCCTGCACCATGCCTTACCCTTGGCATGGCATTGCCAAAATTGCCAAAACTTGTGGTATGCAAACTCTTGCTGCAAAAAAAAACCCACTCCAGTTTTTAAAAAGCTGAAAACAAGCGGACTTCTAGGCCAAGTTAAAAAAAAAAATAGCCAAGGCCAGCTCTCTCCTTTAATATAGATTGGGTGGGCATTTTCTTTCAGAAATAATAACCCAGACAACTGGTGATGTTTCTGATGTTTTCAATGAGAAGATTAACACACTTCAAAAAAGCTTTAGGAAATTGCTGCATAGGTTTCAGGTTGTAAGACTCGTGCTTTTCCTCTCTAGTCACCCGTGAAAGTGCAGTGAACAGGTGTGGAGCATCCAAGCTGCCGGTGCTTGGTGTTCTGCAGGGATCAAATAACCAGTGTGACAATACAGATTAGACTCTCTTGGTGGCACAGAAACAGCTATTTCATGAACGAAGCAGGAGGAGAATCGAGCCCTCAACCCCACAGTGCTGAGAATTGACATGAGGTTCTTTTCTATAGCGATCTCTAACTACATTTACATCAAGGAAAAACAGATACATTAACAAAACAACTTTATTATTATTATTTTTTTTTTCACCAAACATATGTAACCCAATATTAGTACTAGTTGGTAATAGGCCTAATTTTATGGAAAACTAAAGAACATTTAAATCCAACAACAAAAATTTAATATAATTCAGCTTACCAGTCCTTAGATTTGGTGGATTTATTAGTTTTAATTAGACCTTTTCCCTTTATGCTTACCTGGTGATCCTACCAGTATCACACTTCTTGGCCTGGGCAGGAGGGTCAAAATCAGTTTCTTTGTGGGCTGTATAAGCAGTATGGTTGCCCTCAAAGGGCCAGTTGTATCTGGGTTGTGCTACATACAGATTACAGGGTTCAGAAGTGCATTATGTACACAGTGTAGAGTTCAAGATTATGCTACGTACAGAGGGCAGAGTTCAGGTTTACGCTACGTACAGAGTCTAGGGTTCAGGGGTGTGCTATGCATCGAATGCAGGGTTTAGCGGTTTACTATGTGCAGAATGCAGGGTTTTGGGGTGCACTGTGTACAGAATGCAAGGTTTAGGGGTGCACTGTGTACAGAATGCAGGGTTTAGTGGTGTGCTATGTACAGACTGCAGAACTCAGGGGTGCACTGTGAACAGACTGCAGACCAGGGGTGTAGTATGTATGGTGTTCAGAGCTCAGGGGTGGCCTGGTGGTGCACTACGTAGAGAGTGCAGAGCTCAGGGGTGCTCTGTATACAGAATACAGGGTTTAGTGGTGTGCTACAAGCAGAGTTCAGAGCTCAGGTGTGTGCTGTGTACAGAATGCAGGGTTTAGTGATGCGCTATGTACAGACTCCAGAGCTCAGGGGTGTTCTGTGTACAGAATGCAGGATTTAGTAGTGCGCTATGTACAGACTCCAGAGCTCAGGGGTGTTCTGTGTACAGAATGCAGGGTTTAGTAATGCGCTATGTACAGACTCCAGAGCTCAGGGGTGTTCTGTGTACAGAATGCAGGATTTAGTAGTGCGCTATGTACAGACTGCAGAGTTCAGGGGTGTTCTGTGTACAGAATGCAGGATTTAGTAGTGCGCTATGTACAGACTGCAGAGTTCAGGGGTGTGCTGTGTACAGAATGCATGGTTTAGTGATGCACTACATACAGAGTGCAGATCTCAGAGGTTTGCTGTGTACAGCATGCATGGTTTAGTTTTGCGCTACATACACAGTGCAGAGCTCAGGGGTGCACTACGTACAGAGAGCAGAGTTCATGGGTGTACTGTGTACGGAGTGCAGCTTGTGCCACCCCAACCCTCCTACCCCCAAAGCATACTCACATCTCTCTCTCCTACCTGGCCCAGCTCTAGTACCTCCCTTTATAGGAACCTTGCTCTCTCTCTCTGGAGATTTGTCTCTGCCATGAGAGCATGCAGGGTTCTGTTAGATCAGGGAGCTGCTAAGCAAAGCTGTTTCTTGTAAACACAGAATGCCTTTATGTTTACAAGTGACAGCAGGGAGTGGAAGTGGAGGGTGAGAGCAGGAGGTGGCGGGATGGAGTTCCACCACATTTCGGCTGTGTGTGGGGGCCACATGACAAGGCCTGGTAGGCCGGATTTTGGCCTCGGGCCTTGTGTTTGACATATGTGGCCCGGGGTAACAACTAAGGGTGAGCCAAACCCAGTTCAACCCAAACCTGAGGGAAGCTTTCCAATGATGGCAGGCTGCTATCCCATTAGGTGGAATTGTCCACATCCACATATAAAACAGGGACTTCTGGTGACATTATTGACCTAATATGGCCACATGACCATAAGGCCACATCCCTACTTGCAGTGCTTACTCACTCCACTGTATCTATGGAAGATCATTCTTATGGTCCAGAACCATCAAAACTCACCAACACCTCAATATAAGTATAACTTTTTAATGACGGAACAAACCACAATGCTCTAAAAAAAGGGATTTTACAGGTGGGTGGTCTCTCAGAAAGAACAGCAACACACTTTCAAAGAACAATTTCCTTCCATAAATCTATCAAATCAAGGGGGTACATAGACCCCATCTTAAAAAGCGCTTCACGTACAATATAAGAGATATTACAGAATATCAACCTCACCCAACATGTTTCTAGACAACAATGTTTCTATCCCACATTTTTTATGTGGTGCCAATTAAATGCATACTCAATATTCATAAATAATCCACAAATAGGATTCCAATGTGTTTCACCCAAATGGGCTTCTTCAGGGGAAAAAGGGGCTTGTGTTCTGTAAATTCTTATGGAATCCAAAAATCTACATGCCCACAACAAATGAGATCAGACTGTTGGAAACAGTCTTGACCACAGCAGTATTAACACTCAAAAAAATTACTCGGTCATTGCAATCAATTTGATTGAGTTTCCCAAAGAGAACACAACATCATGAACATTGTGGTTTACACCTCCAAGGTTCCTGTGACTTTTCCTCTGTTCTATCACCAAAGTAAATGTAGCATGGTCCAAGTAGCATGTAAAAGCAATGTTTTTGCCCTAGTACAGTAAAGCTGGCCATACAAAGTGCAGATTTCAGCTGGTTTATCTGGAAGTTTGAGCTGTGGGTAGCCCCATCAGCAACCTCCCATTCACCCTCCTGCAATGGGATATTCTGACAACCATGGATTCTAACTATCAGAATACAATAACCGACAGTACAGATTGTACCACCCCTGACGTTTAGCATGGATGGGGATCTTTCAACCCACAGGGCTGAAAGAGAGAAATCTTATGGCGCGTACACACGACCGATTTTCCCGTCGGAATAAACTCTGAAGGTTTTTCCGATGGAGTTCCGACAGAATTCTGCTCAAGCTGTCTTGCATACACACGGTCACACCAAGGTCAGACCATCAAGAACGTGGTGATGTACAACATGTATGACGGGATTAGAAAATAGAAGTTCAATAGCCAGTAGCCAATTGCTTCCATCTCGTACTTGCTTCAGAGCATGCGTCGTTTTTGGTCCATCGGAACAGCATACAGACAAGCGTTTTTTCTGATAGGAATTGGTTCCATCAGAAAAATAGAGAACTTGTTCTCTTTCTAGGTCCGTCAGAATTTTCGATGTAAAATGGCATATACTCTGTTGGAATATACGATGAAATGCTCCGTCAGACTTTTTCTGTCGGAAATTCCGCTTGTGTGTACGGGGCATTACAGTGCATGGCCACCTTGTGGTAGGACCTTTGAACCCATTAGCCCTCATCATCTCAACAAAGACGGGAAAGATGTTCTGTAGTTCACAGAGAAAACTACGCAGGGATGACAAGACTGTTTGAAATAACACTGAAGAATGCAAAGAAAGTTACAAGCTCACACTGGATTTCTGGCAGGATCAATGGGTATTTTTTTATACTTATCAAACAGAGATACCAAAACACTTTAAATTCTATATTTAACAACCAAAAGGGAGCAACTGAGTTCCTTGTTAGGGTTTACATACACTTTATTACAGCTCTAGGTTATTAAAAGAGAAGTATGAGGTTGTTTTTTTTTCCTGAATCATACTAACCTAGGTGGATGCAGCATCGGTCCCCTGGCGCCTCTACACTGAGAACCGAGCAATCGAACACCGTCGATCACAAGTAGCTCGTTCGGAAAGTCCGGCGGACAGTCCGGCGGGAAGTCCGCCAGAATAAGTGCGCCGGATAGTTGGCTACGTGTGTACGCGGCAAAAGTGGCACATAATTGTGAAATGGAAGGAAAATTATAAATTGTTTTCAAAATGATTTACAAATAAATATGTGAAAGGTGTGGCGTGTTGTATTCAGTCCCCTTTACTCTGATACCCCTAACTAAAATCTAGTGTAACCAATTGCCCTCAGAAGTCACCTAATTAGTAAATAGAGTCCACCTATGTTTAATTTAATCTCAGTTGTTCTGTGAAGCACTCAGAGGTTTTTTAGCTAACCTTAGTGAACAAACAGCATAATGAAGGCCAAGGAACACACCAGACAGGTCAGGGATAAAGTTATGGAGAAGTTTAAAGCAGGGTTAGATTATAAAAAATATCCCAAGCTTTGAACATCTCATGGAGCACTGTTCAATCCATCATCCGAAAATGGAAAGAGTATGGCACAACTGCAAACCTACCAAGACATGGCCGACCTCCTAAACTGTGCAGCCAAGAGGCCCATGGTAACTCTGAAGGAGCTGCAGAGATCCACAGCTCAGGTGGGAGAATCTGTCCACAGGACACCTATTAGTCACCCACTCCACAAATCTGGCCTTTATGGAAGAGTGGCAAGAAGAAAGCCATTGGTGAAAGAAAACCATAAGAAGTCCTGTTTACAGTTTGTGAGAAGCCATGTGGGGGACACAGCAAACATGCGGAAGAAGGTGCTCTGGTCAGATGAGACCAAAATTGAACTTTTTGGCCAAAAAGCATAACGTTATTTGTGGCGGAAAACTAACACTGCACATCACCCTGAACACACATCCCCATCGCGAAACATGGTGGTGGCAGCATCATGTTGTGGGGATGCTTTTCTTCAGCAGGCACAGGGAAGCTGGTCAAAGTTGATGGAAAGATGGATGAAGCCAAATTCAGGGCAATCTTATGCCGCGTACACACGAGCGGACTGTATGGCGTACTTAGTCTGGCGTACTTTCCGCCAGACTGTCCGTCGGACTTTCCGAACGGGCTACTTGTCCACACACGGCACTTTTTGAGCGGACTAATACAGCGTACTAAGTCCGCCGTACTATCCGCCCTACTTTTGAAATGAACGGACTCGCCCACACACGCGGAGGAAAGTCCGCTTATTTCGAGCGCGTCTCCAGGTAGGTGGGGCCCGCGAAGGAGACGTCGCTGGCCCCGCCGCCTGGTATGGACTTAAAGGGGAACCCCAACGCCCAAAAAAATCGGCGTGGGGGTCCCCCCCAAGTCCACAGCAGACCCTTGTCCGAGCACGCTACCCGGCCGGCCAGGAAGCGAGCGCCCCCCCCTCCTGAGCCGTACCAGGCCGTGTGCCCTCAACATGGGGGGGTACCTTGGGGAAGGGGGTGGCCGCGCGGCCCCCCCACCCCAAAGCACCTTGTCCCCATGTTGATGAGGACAAGGGCCTCTTCCCGACAACCCTGGGCGTTGGTTGTCGGGGTCTGCGGGCGGGGGGCTTATCGGAATCCGGGAGCCCCCTTTAATAAGGGGGCCCCCGGATACCGGCCCCCCACCCTATGTGAATGAGTATGGGGTACAATGTACCCCTACCCATTCACCTGTAAAAAAAAAGTACAAAAAAAAACACAACACACGAGATAAAATACTTTATTGCACAGCTCCGGGGGTCTTCCGTCTTCGGGGGTCTTCTCGCCGGACTCCTCCGCTATCTTCTTGTAGCTCTTTTGCTAGCGGAGGAGTTCGGCTTTCTTCCTCGCCGCAGGCCTCTTCTCCCGACTTGGGGGGTCTTCTCGCCGGACTCCTCCGCTATCTTCTTGTAGCTCTTTTGCTAGCAGAGGAGTCCGGCTTTCTTCCTCGCCGCAGGCCTCTTCTCCCGACTTCGGGGGTCTTGTCCCCCTCTTCGGTTCTTCTGCCGGGCCACCGCGCCTTCTTATAGCTCTTTTACAGGCGGTGGCCCGGTCTTCTGTCGCCGCCGCCGCCTTCCGTTCTTCTTCTTCTTCTCCTTCTTCTCCAGGAGATGTTGACTCGACGTTCTCTCCGGCCACAATGCCAGGGACGCGCTGCGCGGCCACTTATATAGGGACAAGGGGCGGTGTCACATGGCTTTATGTCACATGGGTTGGTCACATGGGTTGATGTCACATGGGGACTGTGACATCGTAAGGGGGCGGGGTCACCATGTGACACCAACCCATGTGACATAAAGCCATGTGACACCGCCCCTTGTCCCTATATAAGTGGCCGCGCAGTGCGTCCCTGGCATTGTGGCCGGAGAGAGAGTCGAGTCAACATCTCCTGAAGAAGAAGAAGAAGAAGAAGAAGAACGGAAGGCGGCGGCGGCGACAGAAGACCGGGCCACCGCCTGTAAAAGAGCTATAAGAAGGCGCGGTGGCCCAGCAGAAGAACCGAAGAGGGGGACAAGACCCCCGAAGTCGGGAGAAGAGGCCTGTGGCGAGGAAGAAAGCCGGACTCCTCCGCTAGCAAAAAAGCTACAAGAAGATAGCGGAGGAGTCCGGCGAGAAGACCCCCGAAGACGGAAGACCCCCGGAGCTGTGCAATAAAGTATTTTATCTCCTGTGTTGTGTTTTTTTTTTTGTACTTTTTTTTTACAGGTGAATGGGTAGGGGTACATTGTACCCCATACTCATTCACATAGGGTGGGGGGCCGGTATCCGGGGGCCCCCTTATTAAAGGGGGCTCCCGGATTCCGATAAGCCCCCCGCCCGCAGACCCCGACAACCAACGGCCAGGGTTGTCGGAAAGAGGCCCTTGTCCTCATCAACATGGGGACAAGGTGCTTTGGGGTGGGGGGGGCCGCGCGGCCCCCCCTTCCTCAAGGCACCCCCCCATGTTGAGGGCACGCGGCCTGGTACGGCTCAGGAGGGGGGGCGCTCGCTCGCCCCCCTTTCCTGGCCGGCCGGGTAGCGTGCTCGGACAAGTGTCTGCTGTGGACTTGGGGGGGACCCCCACGCCGATTTTATTCAGCGTTGGGGTTCCCCTTTAAGTCCATACCAGGCGGCGGGGCCAGCGACGTCTCCTTCGCGGGCCCCGCCTACCTGGAGACCCGCTCGAAATGAGCGGACTTTTCTCCGAGCGGGAAAAGTCCGCTCATTTCAAAAGTATGGTGGACTGGCATACACAAGGCCGGATTGTCCGCCGAAATGCGAGTACGACGGACAGAATTTAGAAAAATCCGAATTTCTTAGTACACCGGACTGCACGCTGAAAAAGTCCGCTGAAGCCCACACACGAGCGGACTGTCCGCTGAAATGTGTTTCGACGGACTAAGTACGCCATACAGTCCGCCCGTGTGTACGCGGCATTAGTAGAAAACCTGTTAGAGTCTGCAAAAGACTTGAGACTGGGGGCCAAAGTTTACCTTCCAGTAGGACAACAACCTTAAACATGCAGCCAGAGCTACAACGGAATGGTTTACATCAAAGCATATTCATGTGTTAGAATGGCCCAGTCAAAGTTCAGACCTTAATCCAATTGAGAATCTGTGCCAAGACTTGAAAATTTCTGTTAACAGATGCTCTCCATCCAATCTGACAGAGCTTGAGCTATTTTGCAAAGAAAAATGGGCAAAAATGTCCCTGTCTAGATGCGCAAAGCTGGTAGAGACATCCCCAAAAAGACTTGCAGCTATAATTGCAGTGAAAGGTGGTTCTACAATGCATTGACTCAGGGGGCTGAATACAAAAGCACCCCACACTTTTCACATATTTGTTTGTAAAATATGTTGAAAACCATTTTCAATTTTCCTTCCACTTCACAATTATGTGCCACTTTGTGTTGGTCTAGCACATAAAATCCCAATAAAATACATTTATGTTTTTGGATGTAACATGACAAAATGTGGAAAATTTCAAGGGGTGTGAATACTTTTTCAAGGCACTGTAATTTTACTTGTAATAAAAGTAATAATAATAATTATAATAATAATCAAATATATTTTTAAATAATTAGAATAATTAATTTGTTATTTAATTAAACAATGTAATAATATTAGTATGAATGAATACAGAGCTGCATTCATTTGGATCCTTGATATCTGTCTGCAGTAAATTTTTAACTATATTATAAAGTTAATTTATTGTTAAGTAATATTTCACTGTTGCTAATAACTACTAACATTCCTCATTAAAATAATCTTCTTAAGATAACTTGATTAGACAGCACAACAATTAATTATGCTATGCAAAATGCAGTATTCATCAGCAAAGGATGGTTGTAACAATGACAGACGGGTGTTCATTAGTTGCTAAGTTGCTTCGGTTTTGCCTTATTAAACATAGCAGCTTGTTTAGTTGTATATTTAAATATTGTCACCCCATGCCGAATCCAGTGACATGTACTCCAAACCTTCAATTCTACACCCCCTCCCCTCCAACCCGTTCCTGTTAATATTTCATTTCCCCTCCCTTTAATCTTTTTTTTTTTAAATTATTAGAAGAGACAGCGGGTAGTTCAGACCCCCTTCCAATTCTATTTACAGCCATCGGTGTGTTTTCCAGCCAGGCAAACATAGGCTGAGTCTGGTAAGAGTCTCTCCCGCTGTGTAAGATGCTGCAGTCCCTTACACAAAGCCATCTCAGCTGGATTATCTTAAACTACTAGTGTGCGCCGGAAAATTAAAGAAAGGCGATGAAGATGCGAAAATCAATAATGTCAGTAAAGCAGGGAGCTGCCCAGAAAAATAGAGTTCGGGAAATGTTGTATTAAATAAATAAAAAGGGGTGCGGGATGAAGAGACTCCCGGCATTAATTCCATGGCTGCCTCCTTACAATGTGGAATATGATAGTGATTGAAGGAGGATGGAGTAACACCGCACAAAATCAACGATTATTTTTGGCGCACCACTACCGGGCTCATTGTGGATAGATGTATGAAATGAGGCTCTGTGTTTTGGCAAATTATGTTTTCACCTTCAGGAAAAAAGATTTGGAGGTCGTTGGGAAAGCGCAAAGTTTTTCTGTGGCCTAATACGGTAGGACTGTCGGCTATTGAATACTTAGATAACATGCCGGTGGCCAGAACCCTCACAAACTTGGGACACCAGTTTTTGGAGTAATTAAAGTATGGCCCAGGGTAAGGAAAAGGAAGCCTAAATGTAGGGCCGACTTGACAGGGTTAAAAGGAGTTTGGCTCTGGAGGAGTTTTAGTTAAGTTAAAAGTAAATAGGGTCAGGGATACTTACCGGATTGGTGCATTGGGAGAAGCAGGTGGGGCTGCAGGGGAAGACCAGTAGGAAGACCCAGATGAAGTCAAGACAACCTTCCTACCTTCTTTGGGTTTGGTTGTTTGGTGTTTGGGACAGTTCTGTTGGTGTGCTTTATCATGGCAGCTGGCGAGGTACAAGGTCCTTGATTTAAAAATGTACAATGGTAGGGACCTCTCTTGGATACGGCTTCCAGTAGTTCGGGTTTTCCTCGAGTCAATGTTTTTCAGCTGGAGGTCTAATTTTCCATTAAGCAGGTACTTCAAGTAGTGATGCCTACAAGGACCTTGGAGCTTAATATTTCAGAACATGCCGGTGGCCAGAACCCTCACAAGCTTGGGACACCAGTTTTTGCAGTAATTAAAGTATGGCCCAGAGTAAGGAAAAGGAAGCCTAAACGTAGGGCCGACATGACAGGATTAAAAGGGGTTTGACTCTGGAGGAGTTTTAGGTAAGTTAAAAGTAAATAGGGTCAGGGATACTTACCGGATTGGTGCATTGGGAGGAGCAGGTGGGGCTGCAGGGGAAGACCAGTAGGAAGACCCTGGTGAAGTCAAGACAACCTTCCTACCTTCTTTGGGTTTGGTTGTTTGGTGTTTGGGACAGTTCTGTTGGTGTGCTTTATCATGGCAGCTGGGGAGGTACAAGGTCCTTGATTTAAAAATGTACATTGGTAGGGACCTTTCTTGGATACGGCTTCCAGTAGTTTGGGTTTTCCTTGAGTCAATGTTTTTCAGCTGGAGCTATGATTTTCCATTAAGCAGGTACTTGAAGTAGTGATGCCTACAAGGACCTTGGAGCTTCATTTTTCATAATGTACTGACTGTTTTGTATGTTATGTAAATGTTATTTGTACAATTTGTTAATAAAAGGGCTGCTCTGGCCATTAAACTCCAGTTTTGTTTCATATGTGTCACTTGGGTAAGGTAAGAGTGGAGGTTGATCAAGTAGTCATAGGGACCAATCACCTTTTATACACTAGTCATGAATTAAAGCTACAATAAGCATCCAAAACACTGAAAGTGTAATCTTCAACCTCAAAACTCAAGTTTGGGAATATAACTTTTAGTTCAGTTTAACCTAGATTATGGTCTACTGACCATGCCCAGTTGCCCACAAAAAACACAATCTCATTTGTAGCTAAACCCACAAGTTCACCTCCCACTTTTTAACACGTCTTGAAACAATTGGTCACAGACTTCTGGAAAAAAAGACAGGTGTTGGAGGTATAAAGATAAATGCCTTTGGTGCTATGAGAAGGGCAATGATGCGGCACATAGCATATTGTGGGTGTGGTCACACTGTGTTAAGAGTGGACAGGGCTTGAAAAAAAAAACCTGAACTTCAGCTGTTTTGGGTCAATGCATAACATTCAGGGCTCAGGATTAGGTAACACACAAAGTTCAGGGGTCAGGATTAGGTAACACACAAGGTTCAGGGGTCAGGATTAAGTGATGCACAGAATTCGGGGGTCAGGATTAGGCAACGCACATAGTTCAGGGGTTAGGATTAAGTAACACACATAGTTCAGGGGTTAGAAATATGTAACACACAAAGCTCAGATGTCAGTAATAAGTAATGCGCAAAGTTCCGTGGACAGGACTAAGTGATGCACAGATTTCAGGGGTTAGGATTAAGAAGCGCACATAGTTTAGGGGTTAGGTTTAGGTATGAGTTCAGAGGTCAGGATTAAGTAACTCACAGAATTAAGGGGACAGTATTAGGTAAAACACAGAGATCAGGGGTCAGGATTAGGTAAAGCATAGAATTCTGGGGTCAGGAATAACCGATGCACAATGTTCAGGAGCCAGGATTAAGTGATGCACAATGTTTATGGATGGGGATTAAGTGACGCACAATGTTCAGGGATCAGGATTAAGTGATGCAAAGAATTCAAGGGTCAGGATTAAGTAGCACACAGAGTTCAGTGATCAGGATTAAGAAACGCAAAGCTTGGGGGTCAGAAAAAGGTAATGCATAGAATTATGGGGTCAGAATTAGGTAGAGTTCAGGAGTAAGGATTATGTAACGCACAGAGTTTGGAGGTCAGGATTAAGTAATGCACAGATTTCAGGGGTTAGGATTAAGAAGCGAACAGAGTAAAGGGGTTAGGATTAAGTAGCGCACAAAGTTCAGAGGTTAGGTTTATGTAATGCACAGAGTTCAGAGGTAGGGATGAGCTTCGACTCGAACATCGGCTGTTCGCCCGTTCGGCAAATTCCGAACATTATGGGCCGTTCGCGCCAAATTCGTGTGGCGCTCACGACCCACAATGCACTGCGTCATCGCAGTGCATTGCTGGCTCATGATTGGCCAAGCATGCACTGTGACCCCGCATGCTTGGCCAATCACAGCGCCAGCAGCGAGGAGAGCCATGATTGGCCAAAGGCAGGATGCCTGTGGCCAATCATAGCTCAGGCTGTGTAGTACACGCCCCACACTATATAAGGCCGCCAGCGCCGCGGCCTTGTGTAGTGTGTTGGCGTCTGAAGCAGTTAGTGGGTGTTCTGTGTACCTTCAACACAGTATACACTGATCGTTATCGGCCGATTTTTGATCTTGCTGTTGTGTAGTGGTTGTTGTCTGCGTGCCCTGACCGCAGTATACACCGCTATATTCACCTCACCTATATAGCTAGTGATCTATCTTTTATAATAGAGCTTGCAGTCAGTAGTGTTAGGAGCTTGTGCGTGCTGTCTGCGTGCTCTGTACCCAGTACATACCGCTATATCCACCTACATAGCTCTTCTCTAATTGAGCCCACTTGCCATCTGCAGGAGTTATTGGAAGTTGTGTGTGCCTCCAGCACAGCACAGTATACATCTGTATATACCCCTTTATCTCTGGTGTTCTATAATAAAGGCATCTGTAGGAGTTAGTGGGTGTTCTGTGCCTCCAGCACAATATACACTACCCAACTGCTGTTTTACCCAACTCCCTTCAGGCCATTACCATGTCTGGAAGGCCAGCAAGGAGAGGCAGACAGGCGTGAGCCGATAAAAGAGACAACAGTGCTGGTCGTGGACGCGGTGCATTGTCATCAGCACGTGGCCATGGGACACGCTTGTCCTTCTTTTCGGCAGCTGGACATGTTGAACCGCAACATGCCAACGACTTGGTAGAGTGGATGACCAAGCCCTCTTCATCCTCCTCATCCTCTCTCACCCAGTCTCAGGGTACTAGCAAAGCAGCTGCCAACGCATCGTCTTCCCTCGTCTCAATGTCATCATCAGTGACTCCTTCCCTAGACCCACCACGTCCTCCTGAGGAGTCTCCAGAACTCTTTGAGCACAGTGTTGGGTACATGCTCCAGGAGGATGCCCAGTGTTTTGTAGGCTCTGATGATGACACTCAGCTAGAGGAAGGCAGTAGCGTGAATGCAGAGAGAGGGGATGCTCAAGAAGGACAGCAATCTGGCAGTCATGTTCCACAAGCTGCAGCATATTGCCAGGTTTGATACAGCGATAAAGAGGGAGGGGATGATGAGGGCACTGACTCCACGTGGGTGCCTGGTAGGAGAGAGGAGGAGGAGGAGGCACATGTCCAACGAGGCAGGATGCCCTCCGGGGGCCAGCTTAGGGGCAGCACACCGACTGAATCACATCGCAGAGCTCCGCCTGTGCAGGGCGCTGCCTCTGCACGTTATTCTAAAAGTTCTTTGGTGTGGGCCTTTTTTGAGACGAGTGCATCAGATCGCACCGCTGCTATTTGCAACATATGTCTCAAGCGTATCTCGCGTGGCCAAAACATCAGCCGCTTGGGCACCACATGCTTGACCAGACATATGTTGACCTGCCTTGCAGCTCGTTGGCAAGCGTACCTCAAAGACCCACACCAAAGAACAAAGCAGACCTCTCCTTGCTCCTCATCAGCTGGCATCTCCAACCCCACTAGACCTTCAGTCCTCTCTGAAACCTGCTCTGAGAGGAATGAAGGTGTAGAATTAGGTGTATCATAGCCAAGTGCTTCCGGGCACTCTGCTAGCAGTACACCCACGTCCGATTATAGCAGGCAAATGTCCCTGCCCCAGCTGCTGGACCGGCGAAAGAAGTTCACTCCCAGCCATCCACATGCCCAGCGGTTGAATGCTAGCTTGGCTAAATTGCTAGCACTTCAACTGCTGCCTTTTCAGTTGGTAGACTCGGCCCCCTTCCGTGAGTTTGTACAATGTGCGGTTCCTCAGTGGCAGGTCCCCAAACGCCACTTTTTCTCAAGGAAGGCGATTCCGGCTCTCTACCGGCATGTGGAAGGCAATGTCCTTGCCTGGCTGGACAGGGCGGTCAGCGGTAAGGTGCATATTACCACTGACTCATGGTCCAGCAGGCATGGACAGGGACGTTACCTGTCTTTCACGGCCCATTGGGTCACTCTTCTGGCAGCTGGGAAGGATGCAGGACAAGGTGCAGTAGTGTTGGAGGTTGTTCCGCCACCACGCCTCCAAAATGCTACTATTGGTTGTGACACACCTCTCTCCTCCACCCCCTCCTCTTCTTCTTCCTCCATGGCCTCTTCCAGTGCTCTGTCCTCAGAACCAGCGGTGCTCTGTAGGCGTTCCAGGGGCTACGCAAGTACGCAGGCAAAACGATGCCATGCTGTGCTTGCGCTGGTTTGTTTGGGGGACAGGAGCCACACTGGGGCGGATGTTTTGTCAGCTCTGCAGGGGCAGGCCGAGAGGTGGTTGATGCCACGCCAGCTTAAGCCAGGAATGGTGGTTTGCGACAATGGCACCAACCTCCTCTCCGCCCTCCGACAGGGACAACTGACCCATGTGCCCTGTGTAGCTCACGTCCTTAACCTGGTGGTGCAGCGGTTCTTGGGCAGGAACCCCAGCTTACATGATGTCCTGAAGCAGGCCAGGAAAGTCTGTGTGCATTTCCGCCGATCATTTAATGCCTGTGCTCGGCTGGCTGAGCTCCAAAAGGAGTTGAACCTGCCCAAGAACCGCCTTATATGTGACATGCCCACCAGGGGGAACTCAACGTTGGCCATGCTGCAGCGGCTGCACACGCAGCAGAGGGCCATCAATGAGTACCTGTGCAACTACGGAACCAGGACAGGGTCAGGGGAGCTCGGTTTTTTCTCACCACACCAGTGGGGCATGATCAGGGATGCATGCACTGTCCTGTCACCGTTTGAGGAGGCCACAAGGATGGTGAGCAGTGACAGTGCATGCATCAGTGACACTGTACTTCTTGTCCACCTCTTGGAGCATACGCTGCGTGGAATAATGGACAGGGCACTTGAGGCAGAACAGAGGCAGGAAGAGGAGGACTTCCTTGCCTCTCAAGGCCCCCTTTATCCAGACAGTGTTCCTGCTGTGCCACCCATCACACAGGAAGAGGATGAGGAGGAGGAAGAGGAGGAGGAGGATGATTGTGTCAGCATGGAGGTGGAGGCTGGCACTCAGCATCAGCAGCAGCAGTCTTGTAGGGATGAATTACAGTCCCAAGAAACACGTGGACTTGTACGTGGCTGGGAGGAGGTAGCTGCGGATCATGTTGTCCTTAGTGACCCAGAGGACTCCGGACCGAATGCCTCAGCTAACCTACGCTGCATGGCCTCCCTGATCCTGCAAAGCCTGTGGAAGGATCCTCGTATTCTTCGGATCAAGGAGAGGGACCATTACTGGATGGCCACTCTCCTTGATCCACGGTACAAGGGTAAGGTTGCCGACCTTATCTTGCCATCGCAGAGGGAGCAGAGGATGAGACATCTCCGGGAGGCCTTGCAGAAAGGTCTGTGCAATGCGTTCCCAGAGACTGGGAGGTTACAAACTCCTGGTCCTGGACAACGTGTTGCTGAGGCATCGGTCAGAAGGAGCGGTGGAGAAGGTGGCCGTCTGACTGATGCTTTCAGACAATTTTTTAGTCCGCAGCCCCAAGGTATGATCGGTTCCAGCACCCATCGCCAGCGTCTGATTTACATGGTGCAGGAATACCTAGGGGCAAGGTCAGACTTGGACTCCTTTCCCACCGAAAATCCTCTGGCTTACTGGGTCTTGAGGATGGATCACTGGCCAGAGCTTGCACAGTATGCAATTGAGCTACTGGCCTGTCCTGCATCCAGCGTTCTTTCGGAACGCACCTTCAGTGCTGCTGGTGGCTTTGTTACCGATCACAGGGTGCGCCTGTCCACCAAATCAGTTGATCGACTGACCTTCATCAAGATGAATCAGTCTTGGATCACCCACAGCTACCAAGCACCTGAAGCTGATGTAACCGAATAATTTTTTTTGAAATATCACATCCCTTCAAGACTGCCTATGCTGATGCTGAGTGACTGTCCTGTTATGTTGATTGTCTATCCTCTTCCTCCTCCGCTGATATGTTGGAAGAACATTTCTGGTTCTGGGTGATGCCATCAGCCCAATTTTTCTGCCCCTGTTTAACAGGGGCGTTTAATTACAATTTTTGATGCAATGCTTTGCAGCAGGGCTAATTCCTGCAATAAATATAGAGTATATGGGAGAGGTTGCAGTGTGGTGGCACCAGCACCAGTGCCTAAGGCCCAATTTTTCTGCCCCTGTTTAACAGGGGCGTTTAAGTACAATTTTTGATGCAATGCTTTGCAGCAGGGCTAATTCCTGCAATAAAACTAGAGTATATGGGAGAGGTTGCAGTGTGGTGGCACCAGCACCAGTGCCTAAGGCCCAATTTTTCTGCCCCTGTTTAACAGGGGCGTTTAAGTACAATTTTTGATGCAATGCTTTGCAGCAGGGCTAATTCCTGCAATAAAACTAGAGTATATGGGAGAGGTTGCAGTGTGGTGGCACCAGCACCAGTGCCTAAGGCCCAATTTTTCTGCCCCTGTTTAACAGGGGCGTTTAATTACAATTTTTGATGCAATGCTTTGCAGCAGGGCTAATTACTGCAATAAAAATTGAGAATATGGGAGAGGTTGCAGTGTGGTGGCACCAGCACCAGCGCCTAAGGCCCAATTTTTCTGCCCCTGCTTAACAGGGACATGTAATTACAATTCTTGATATAATATTTCAAAAAACAAAACTAATTATACAGGGGTGATAACCCTTCCCTATGTTTTCCAAAAAGCTTAAAAATAGTTTTTTTGACTGGAGCCACACTTTAAAAATGTACCAGTTGAAAATTACAAACAGATTCAACTTAACACAACAAACCTACACAGTCCCTGTCTTGTTTGCACCGCCTGTATACTGCTGTTCTGAGTATATAGGGCCTGGGGGCCACACGCATTTCCTTTTTTTAATATGGGTACGGGGTTCCCCTTAATATGCGTACAAGACCTAAAGGGGCTGGTAATGGGCAGGGAGGGCTACCCATGCCATTTTTCTCAATGATTTTCAACCATATTGCAGGAACCAGATATAACATTAAAACCGCAAGCAGTTTTAAATGATGTTATTTCCGTTTAATGTCATTTTTTGCAGGGACTGTTCTAAACACGGGAAACACGTGGCACTTCACAGGCGTACTACAGACACCCCTGAGGCACCATATTTAAAGGAATATTTCACTTTTTTTTCACTTTAATCGTCATTAAAATCAGTGCTCCCACCAAAACGGCCATTTTTAAAAACATTTTAGGCATTGACCCATGTCCCCTGGGGCAGGAGCCAGGTCCCCAAACCCTTTTTAGGACAGTATCTTGCATATTAGCCGTTAAAATTAGCACTTTTAATTTCGACCGTTTGAGTCCCATAGACTTCAATGGGGTTCTAAAGTTCATACGAATTTGGGGTCCGTTCGAAAGTTCTGGTGCGAACCGAACCGGGGGGTGTTCGACTCATCCCTATTCAGAGGTCAGGATTAAGTAATGCACAGAGTTAAGGGGTCAGTATTAGGTAACACACCGATATCAGGGGTCAGTATTAAAGCGGAGCTCCGGCCGTTTAAAAAAAAAAAAAAGTCAGCAACTACAAACACCGTACCTGCTGACTTTTAATAAGGGCATGTACCTGTCCAGCGAGCCCGCGATGTCGGCCCCCGAGGCCGTTCTGTCCATCGGATCGGGTGCCGGCACCGCCATCCTAACTAAGGGAAACAGGCAGTGGAGCCTTTGCCCGTTTCCTACATGTGCAAGTCGTGCAGCGCTTTGTGAATGGCCCTGTTGTTTTCTGGGACAGACACATGTCCCAGAATACAACGGGCCAGCTCACTGAAGAGGAGGAAGTGACAGAATGGTGCCGTGGAATAGAAAGAGGCAGATTAGGAAGACTGCCTAGCAACAGGGGTTTCTGGTAAGTAAAAAAAAATAATTTTTTCAAATTTTTTTATATTTTTTTTGTAGAATTTTAATGTCATTTTTTATTTTAGGGTGGACCTCTGCTTTAAGGAAAGCATAGAGTTCAGGGGTTAGGATTAAGTAACACACAGAGCTCTGGTGTCAGGATTAAGTAACGTACAGAGTTCAGGGGTCAAAGTAAAGTAACACACAAAGTTCAGGGGTCAAGATTAAGTAATACAGTGAATTATGGGGTCAAAATTAGGTAGTACACAGAGTTCAGGGGTCAGGACTAGTTATCGCACATAGTTTAGGGGGTCAGGATTAAGTAATGCAGAAAATGATGGACTCAGGATTAGTTAGCATACAGAGTTCAGGGGTCAGGATTAAAGCATAGAGTTCAGGGGTCAGGTTTAAAGCATAGCGTTCAGGGGTCAGGGTTATGTAGTGCACAGAGTTCAGGGGTCAGGATTAGTTAGTGCACAGAGTTCAGGGGTCAGGATTAGTTAGTGCACAGAGTTCAGGGGTCAGGATTAGTTAGTGCACAGAGTTCAGGGGTCAGGGTTAGTTAGTGCACAGAGTTCAGGGGTCAGGGTTAGGTAGTGCACAGAGTTCAGGGTCAGGGTTAGGTAGTGCACAAAGTTCAGGGGTCAGGGTTAGGTAGTGCACAGAGTTCAGGGGTCAGGACTAGTTATCGCACATAATTAAGGTGTCAGTAATGCAGAAAATGATGGACTCAGGATTAATTAGCATACAGAGTTCAGGGGTCAGGATTAAAGCATAGAGTTCAGGGGTCAGGATTATGTAGTGCACAGAGTTCAGGGGTCAGGGTTATGTAGTACACAGAGTTCAGGGGTCAGGGTTAGGTAGCGCACAGAGTTCAGGGGTCAATGTTAGGTAGCACACAGAGTTCAAGGGTCAGGGTTAGGTAGCGCACAGAGTTCAGGGGTCAGGATTAAAGCATAGAGTTCAGGGGTCAGGGTTAGGTAGTGCACAGAGTTCAGGGGTCAGGATTTAGCAATGCACGTAGTTCAGGGTTAGGATTAAATAGCGTACAGAGTTCAAGAGTCAGAATTAGGTAGTGCACAAAAATCAGAAATCAATGAAGCTTACTTTTTATTAATATAAATGTCTTTTTAAAAAATTCAGGTTACATTAAGACCTCGCATATACACACATACAGATGCGTAAACGACCGGTGTAACCAAAACACAAGCGAATGATAGCAGACTACAAGCCTAGTCAGCTGTGGCTGAGGCATTCAAATAAAAAACAAAAGCCAAACCTAAGCCTAATATAGCCATATCTGGTAAAAGCCATTGTCCAAAAATGTCCATGTGGCCATATTAGGTCAATTGGGCCACCAGCAACCCTGCCGCTTCGTTACGTGAAGCTGCAGTGTAGGGAATTCCCATAGATAGAATAGGCCCGCTATCATGTGACAGCTTCCTGGGGGTTCCACCCAAACCTTAACTCACCACCCCCCAGGAGCAATTCAAAGGCTTTTGCTTCCTTAAAATGTATCCAAAGCCTCCTTCGTTTCACCTTCCCCATTGATTTTAATGTCTTTGGCCAAAACTGTTAAATTTTACTGAAATCTTCCCTCAAAACCCTTCAGTTTCGCTCATCCCTAATCGGACTTATCCCTGGTTGATCCTTTTAAACTTTGTACATTGATTTGTTCCTCTCTAATACACAGAGCTCTAGAACAGACTGCAGTTTTCCTGCACATTGCCCCGTTCCTGTATCCAGGCTTCCGAAGTCATTGGTTTTGATGAATGACCTCACAGTTCACAACTTTTTTGAGAGGGTCATAAATCTTCTACAAAGTCCTCCTGCACCTGAGACAGTTTGTACATCTCTTTTAATGACGGGAGGTCAAAGCTCATCTGCTGCAACGGTTGATTTATACGGTGAATTAGCATAATAACCAATATCAGATGGAAGCCTGGCTGCGGAATGCCAGGTGTACATCTGCTCTCCGGAGAGAAGGTTTTGGGAATATTCTTTCATTGGTCGGATGCCAGAATGTACAGTTCACCCCCAGGTTATCTCCTATTATTCCCCTCTTGTGCTCGGCTCATGCCGGAGGTTCTGCTGAATGTCATCTGAATGACGTATCTCCAGGAATGAACGTGGTAAGTAAGTGGATATTATGGATTACATCACATAGATAGGTAATGTCATCATTATCTGCCTAGCCTCAGCTCAGCTACGTCTTCTAGCTAAGCCAGGAGAGGGGTGTGGAGGCACCTGCTCAGGGAACCATGAAGACTGGAGGCACATTGGGGCAATGAAATAAAAAACGGGATATTTTGGGAGTTTGGCGGGGGGGGGGGGGATCTAGCATGCGGTGTGTTTTTGAAAACTAAGCCCATCATGTTTGCTGAGATATTTACACGGCAAACTTTTTTTTGCATAGACCCCCATAGTGTCCTGGTCAGGATTCTGAGCTGAAGAAGAAGTGCGGCAAGCAGTGCCAAGACAAGGTCATCTAGTGCCCAGGGCGAAGACACCAAACGCCGCCCCCTCCCCGAAATGCATGAGCATTATGTGTCAGCAATAAAATATGAGCACTAATCTTCACACTTACCCCCTAAGAATCAATTCCATTTACAAGCCAAAATTCTCAAACTAAAATTTCCCCTCTTCCAGTGCAAATCCCCCCTCCCAGCTCAAATCCTCTCCCTCCCCATGTCTGCCCCTCCTAGCACAAATCCTCTACCCCTCAAATTTTCCCTCTGAGCATAAATACCCCCCCCCATACCCTCTCCTAGCAAAAATCCTCTACCCCTCAAATTTTCCCTCTGAGCATTAATATTCTCCCCACCCCCCAATACCCCCCTCCTAGCACAAGTCCTCTACCTCTCAATTTTTCCCTCTGAGCATAAATACTCTCCCCACCCCCCCCCCCCTCAATACCCACTCCTAGCACAAGTCCTCTACCCCTCAATTTTTCCCTCTGAGCATAAATACTCTCCCCACCCCCCCAATACCCACTCCTAGCACAAATCCTATACCCCTCAAATTTTACTTCTGAGCATTAATACTCCCCCCCCCCCCCACCATACCCCGCTCTTAGCACAAATCCTCTACTCCTCAAATTTTCCCACTGAGCATAAATACTCTCTGCACCCCCCCCCCCCAATACCCCCTCCTAGCACAAATCCTCTACCCCTCAAATTTTCCCTCTGAGCATAAATACTCTCCCCACTCCCCAATACCCCCCTCCTAGCACAAATACTCTACCCCTCAAATTTTCCCTCTGAGCATAAATACTCTCCCCACCCCCCCCATACCCCCTCCTAGCACAAATCCTATACCCCTCAAATTTTCCCTCTGAGCATAAATACTCTCCCCACTCCCCAATACCCCCCTCTTAGCACAAATCCTCTACCCCTCAAATTTTCCCTCTGAGCATAAATACTCTCCCCACTCCCCAATACCCCCTCCTAGCACACATCCTCTACTCCTCAAATTTTCCCTCTGAGCATTAATACTCTCCCCCACCCCCCATACCCCACTCCTAGCACAAATACTCTACCCCTCAAATTTTCCCTCTGAGCATTAATATTCTCCCCACCCCCCCATACCCCCTCCTAGCACAAATCCTCTACTCCTCAAATTTCCCCTCTGAGCATACAGTATCTGACAAAAGTGAGTACACCCCTCACAGTTTTGTAAATATTTTATTATAACTTTTCATGTGACAACACTGAAGAAATGACACTTTGCTACAATGTAAAGTAGTGAGTGTACAGATTGTATAACAGTGTAAATTTGCTGTCCCCTCAAAATAACTCAACACAAAACCATTAATGTCTAAGCAAAATAGTGGGTAAATTTATGGCATTTTTATTATTATTATTTTTTTTACTAGTAATGGCGGTGATCTGCAATTGTTATCGTGACTTCGACATTGTGGCGGACACATTTTTGGGACAATTGACAATTATACAGCGACCAGTGCTATAAAAATGCAATGATTACTGTATAAATGTCACTGGCAGGGAAAGGGTTAACACTAGGGGGTGATATCAAGGGGTTAACTGTGTTCCCTCACTGTGTGTTCTAACTGTAGGGGGAGGGGTCTGACTAGAGGGGGGTGACAGATCGTGGTTCCTAGCTATTAGGAACTCACGATCTGTCTCTCCTCACAGAACAGAACAGGGATGTGTGTGTTTACACACACACATCCCTGTTCTGCCTCTTGTGCCCGTGATCGCTCGTAGCTGGCATTCATCACGACCGTCAGCCACAAGCATCGGCACCCTGGCAGTGCAGAGCTCGCCTGCTTAATAGAGCCGATGTATAGCTATTACGGCTTGCGGGAACGTGCCTTATAATGACGGCGGCTGGTCGGCAAACAGTCAAAGTAATGCAGTGCCATATAAAAAATGGCCTGGTCATGGGGGGTAAATCTTCAGGAGGTCAAGTGGATAAATAAAAGCCGATCATCGTAAGCACCCCTGTCTGTGTTTAATGGTTTGTTTAAACTCTCTTGTCTGATACATTTAGAGGAGAGCTTGTTCTGTTGAAAAACAACAGACCTACTGGCCAGATCACCAGGGAAAATAAAAGCAAGAAAACCTAAAAAAGAAAACGATTGCAGCCCTCACATTTAGGATATTGGTAAGCTGCAATATGATAAATGTTTGATTTTAATTAATACCACATTAATGTGAAACATCAGTTTGGATATGATGGTTCAGGGTTAAAGTGGAGGGCCACCCTAAAAATAAAAATAGCATTAATATTCTTAAAGTGGTTGTAAACCCTCCCCCACAACTTTGTCCTATGTAAATCAGCATAACAAAACCCTAATGAACACTGCTTGTAGATATCTCCTTGCTTGTTTAGTATTGCTGTAATCCTTTTTGTTCTTTAGAATGAAGTCACTGAGCATGCCCAGATCTCCCCTGATTTATGGCACACTCTCTATGTGCCTATCTATCTGTTATCAGGACTTCCTACGGCACAACACTGATATCCCAGGAGACTTCAGAATCATTCAGAGCTTCCTTCTACACCCCATGTGACCATGTGACATCACATGTAGTATAAACTTGGCCATTACTGCAGTCTTATCAGCTGAAGCTGCTAAGACTGACAAAGGGAAACATTAGACATCGGCACAAGTAAATACTATGAAATAAAACAAATCAGCTATGAACAGGGAAGCAGGGTTGCCATAGAGACGTTGGATTGAGAAGGAGGCTTGGTTAACAGTACAGGAAGTGCTCAATGTAAGGGCGGAAATACACTCCACTGTGGACTCAGAAAACAATACTTAAGATGGCGTTGTCTAACCCCTGGAAAGAAGTTTTTTAAAGTTTCTTTAAACAGTAAGTAATATGCGATTTGGGCTGGATTACAGTGGCTATAGTCTCATAATTACTTATTATAAAGGACTAAATGAAGAGAAGCATCAGAGTAGGAGAGTTTACTTCCTCTTTAAAGTTAAAAAAAAATCTATTTGAAAAAAAAATCTATTTACTTACCAGAAATCCCTGTTGCTAGGCAGTCTTCCTAATCTCCCTCTTCCTATTCCGCGGCGCTTCCTCCTCTTCGGCGAGATGCCCTGTTGCCTTCTGGGACATGTGTGTGTCCCAGAACACAACGGGGGCCATTCACAAAGCGCCGTGCGACTCGGGCATGCGCAGTAGGAAACGGGCAGTGAAGCCGCAAGGCTCTACTGCCTGTTTTCCTTAGTGAAGATGGTGGTGCCAGGACACGATACGAGGGATGTAGTGGCCTCAGGGGGGCGGCCGGCATCGTGGGCGCCCTGGACAGGTAAGTGTCCTTATTAAAAGTCAACAGCTACACTGTTTGCAGCTGCTGACTTTAAAAATTAGTTTTTTAAGGCTGGAACACCCCTTTAATCCTATGGGATCTCATCGGGTGTGGAGGATTTACTAATTGGTTGTGTCCGGCAGTGGTGCACAGTGGAGGACGGCTCCATGTCTCCCTGACTATTGTTCCTGGAAGACATCTGCACATTCATGACAACACAATAAATACTTCCTTTTAGGGTCAAAACTTTATTTCAAAACTCATAACTCACACCGGAGGAAGAACGCATGTCACTGTGACCATTGTTTCAAGAAAGACATCTCCACCTCTAGGACAACCTTAATAATAATTGCCTTTAGGATTAAAACTTTAGGCTGGGTATATTTAATCCCTGCAAACCATTCATGTATTTAAATGAAATAAACAGCTTTTAAATAAAGGAAAAAAAAATATTTAGACTTCCAGGTCCCTTAAAGTGTTACTAAACCCACCACAGTACAATCAGTCTGTATGCATTACGTCATGTTTGTTATGCCGTGTACACAGGGTCGGATCTTCCGACAGAAAATGTTCGATGGGAGCCTTTTGTCGGAAATTCCGACCGTGTGTTGGCTCAATTGGACTTTTTCCATTGGAATTTTCAACACACAAAATTTGAGATCTGAATCTCAAATTTTCCAACAACAAAATCCATTCGCGTAAATTCCGATAGTGTGTACACAATTCCGAAACACAAAGTGCCGCGCATGCT
The DNA here is from genome assembly GCF_037356315.1 of Lithobates pipiens. Lineage (NCBI taxonomy): Eukaryota > Metazoa > Chordata > Amphibia > Anura > Ranidae > Lithobates > Lithobates pipiens. The sequence goes on along the minus strand of NW_027507764.1, from coordinate 53,175,026 downwards.
CAGAATAAATTAGGAGATGGAAGCGCTTGGTCTGGTAAAACTACCGTTCGTAATGGAGATAGCACATTCATCACGCTGCAATTTTGTAAATAGTTTAATGCAGCGCATTCTCTTCTTCTTTATAATGCTAGAATAATGAAGTTGTTTTGCTGCTCATAATCACACAGAGTTCTGACAAACTGATTTATTTATTATTTCTGGTGATCTCATGAATAATATTAATTTTGTTTTTCGTCACATCTTCATAATAATGTTTATATTTTTTTTTGTCAAGATCTGCATTTTGTATTTATTTTTTCCTAGTGCTCTCCATAATATATTTTTTAGTTTTGTGTGTCAAGTTACCACAACACCAGTATCATCTGTATTTTTTAACCTCAAGGAGGTTGGTTGGTGTTGGTGGCCCTTGTTAATTTGACTTTGTATTTTTGAAATGTACCTGCCTACTCACAAACAAACTGTCCTTTTTTGAAGTAAAATACATAGCCAAGTATTTATGAAAAATAAATAGCCATTTATTCTGGGTCATAACAAAATAAAGAGGAAGGCAATGCTGGAGAAACTGGTGAAATTTGTGAAGCCTTTGTACCCCAGGGCACACATCAATTATTTTACATTACAAATTGGTGGCCTGAGGAGTCCATATAATAGGGAGCACAATCCAGTCCAAGACTACAAGAGATCAGGAACAGCAGCAGATGACATATCTGTCCCCAGGCTGTGGTCATACAACAGCCTGCATCTTTTGTCAGACCAGACTGAACCCAGGCCATCACTCTCTGGTCTTCTTTACACGCTTTCTTCCAGGCTGTGGCTCTGGTGTTGGAGTTGTGGCAGGAGGAGGAGGACCTGGAGGAGGAGGATCATGGTTCAACTCACAAACGTGGCCCTTATTTAGGGCTTGTAAGATCACTTCCTCACATAAGAGGTGTTGGCCCTCCTCCATTTCCAGCATATTAAGAGGAAGTAAACACTCTCTAAAAAAAAACAAAAAAAAAAACACCCTGCAAGACAAAGGCATAATGAGCTAGTATGCATAGCATACTAGCTCATTATGAATTACTTACCTGAGATCGACACCCCCGCAGCAGTCCTTCGACACCGCCATGATACCCGGAGTGACTTCCATGTATCACGGTTCCGGCATTGTGACTGGCCGGAGCCGCAATGACGTCACTCCCGCACATGTGGGCGGGAGCTGTCAGTGACAGAACGATCCCATTCATTAAACGGCACACTCAGTTAGACATGTGCAAAAGGAAAAAATTTGTTTAGTTTCGTTTAGTTTTAATTCGTTAATTCATTAATTTTGTTTAGTTATATTCGTTAACTTCCTTAAATTAGTTTTCGGATTTCGTTTAGTTTTCTACCGAATTCGAAAAATCGGCCACATTCGAAAATATTTCAACCAAATTCGAAAATATTTCTACCGGATTCGAAATGATTTCAACATGATTCGAAATGATTTCAACCGCAATCGAAATGATTTCAACATGATTCGATATTATTTCAACCGCATTCGAAAATATTTTGTGACCCGACTTTAGGGCCATGTATCTCTGGGGTCACTTGGTGCTAGAAACTCCAAATTTGGATATGTTGTAGTGCTAGTACTATTGTGTTTATATACCAAATTTGGGGTTTCTAGCTATAAGTGGCCCCGAGATATGTGGCCCCAAAGTCGGGTCGCAAAATGTCATTCTCTGCTGCAGAAAAGTACTTGACATATTGCCTATATATCTATTGGACTATAAGATTTACTTTGAGCTGACCTTTTGTTTCATTAGATCTTTAAAGAATTACCGATTACATTCGAATTCATTCGTTATATTTCTTTCGCAATCGTTGTTATTCGTTATTTTTTTATTCGGAGATTCGGATGCATCCGAATGTCCGAAAGATGCAAAATTCGGCCGAATTTTGATTCGTTACGAAACGAATTGCACAAGTCTACACTCAGTGCGCATGCGCCGTAGACATCAGTGCTGTCTTTCTTGCAGATATCTCATTAACCGTGTTTCAGTGTAAGTAAAAAAAAATAAGATAAAATGATTCTTAAACAGTTTCTGGGATATCAATGGCCCCCCTACCCGCAAAGTACTCGACATACTTCTGTCTTACTTCATGGGCGATTTTGGGGGGGGGCAAGCCAGGACGGGCCACTTCAAGCACCGTCAGGGTTTCTTCTTGAAGTCCGGCCTGAGGCCCAGCTGAAGCCACATAGTTCATTGAATTTCTCCTTAAAAAGTTGTGTAGAATGCAGCATGCAAGGATTATATGGTTAAGTTTATATTCCGCCATGTTGATTGGCGTAAGGAATAGGCGGAACCGGCTGGCCACTATCCCGAAAGCATTCTCCACCACTCTTCTGGCTCTGACCAGACGGTAGTTATAAACCCTCTGGTCCGGGGGGAGGGTCCTCATGGCTTCATAACGGTCGGCTGGTCAGAACGAACTAACAGAAAGCTCTGAAAAACAGAAAGGCCGGAGCTGAAATGAGAAAAAAGCAGACAAGAACGCACTGAAAATCATATAAGTAATGTAAATACGAACCCACAAGCACAAATTGAAGAGCGGTAACGATCGGAAAAGCACGAGGCTGAAAAGCACAAATCGTCTGTCACCAAACTTCTACTAACATGAGAATAGCATAAGGAGCCCAAAGGGTGACGCACTTGGTATTGGACTTCCTCTTTCTAATGCCATCATACATGTTGTACGTCACGCGTTCTTGAAGTTCACAAATTCCGGCCAACTTTGTGTGACCGTGTGTATGCAAGACAAGTTTGAGCCAACATCTGTTGAAAAAAAAACATGGATTTTTTCATCGGAATGTGTGATCGGGTGGCGGTAGTATCAGGCTGTGGGGATGCTTTTCTTCAGCAGAGACAGGGAAGCTGGTCAGAGTTGATGGGGAGATGGATGGAGCCAAATACAGGGCAATCTTAGAAGAAAACCTGTTAAGCCGCATACACACAATCAGATTTCCCGATGGGAATTGTGTGATGACAGGCTGCTGGCAGAAAATTCGACCGCGTGTATGCTTCATCGGACAACTGTTCCTGGATTTTCTGCGGACAAATGTTGTATTGCAGGTTTTAAATTTTTCTGCGGATAAATGTGTGTTGTCGGATTTTCTGAGCGTGTGTGTGTGTGTGAGCAAGTCCGTCGTACAAAAGTCCAAAGTACAAACACGCATGCTCGGAAGCAAGGACGAGCCGGAAGCGGTCGGTCTTGTAAACTTGCGTTCGTAATGGAGAATTAACATTCATAACGTGTTAAATTATGAAATCTGGAAATGCAGCGCACAATTCTCTTCTTCTTTAATGGGATAATAATGAAGCTGTTTTGCTGGTGATACTGATGGAGTTATTGCAAATTAATTTTCAAAGGCTTTTTTTTTCTAGTGATATCAAGAATATTATTATTATGTTTTTTTTTTATTTGGGCCAGTTACCACAACACCATTATCCTATAGTTTTTAAGATCAAAGATACAACTACCGGTATGTTGGTGTCCCTTGTCAATTTTACATTGTATTTTTTTTAAATGTAACTGCCGACTCCCAAACTGTCATTTGAAGTAAAACAAATTTACCAAGTATAGCCAAGTATTATTCTCCACAATTTTTTTATTGTGCATTAAAAAAGAAAACAAATAATATTAGGCACGCTATCTGCCAATAGAACTTAACCAAAAAGTGCATTCTATGCATCTAAAAATATAGAAAATATAACAAATCAAATCATTATTATTCAACCAAAAAAAATGTCAAAGCAATAACTCCAAGGCCAATAATACGTTATCTCCTCCGATTCCGCAACATGTCTGGTTGACGAACGGCCATTCAGAAACAAACTGAAAAGCGCAAAATGGAAAGTGCAAAATGAAAAGTGTGACATGAAAAGTGCGAATCAACACTCACCAAACATCTACTAACATGAAATTAGCAGAAGGAGTCCAAAGGGGGGCGCTAAAGAGCTGAAAAACAACATAGTACGTCATTAAGTTCGTATTTGTTGGCCAACAATTCCTTGCCGTTTGTATGCAATACAAGTTTGAGCCAACGTCCTTCAGACCAAATCCACGGTTTTGTTGGCCAACAATCCGATCGTGTGTATGAGGCTTTAGAGTCTGTAGAAGACTTGAGACTGGGGCGGAGGTTCACCTTCCAGCAGGACAACCTTAAACATACAGCCAGGGCTACAATGGAATGGATTAGATCAAAGCATATTTATGTGTTATGCCCTATACACACAGTCGGACATTCCAACCACAAAATCCGTCTGATTTTTTCTGACGGATTTTGGCCGAAACTTGCGTTGCATACACACGGTCGGACAAAGTTGTCGGAGAATCTGATCGTTCTGAAAGCGGTGACGTTTGTTGCATACGACAGGACTACGTAGAGGCCAGTAGCCAATAGCTTCGGTCTCGTAATTTATTCTGAGCATACATGGCACTTTGTCCATTGGAATCCTCTACAAACGATCAGAAAAAGTTCGATTGGATTTTGTTGTCAGAAAATTTTAGATCCAGCTCTTAAACTTTTCCGTCTGAATTTCCGACGGAAAAAGTCAGATAGAGCCCACACACGATCAGATTTTCCGACAACATAATCCGATTGGACTGTTTCCATCGGAATTTCCGACCGTGTGTACAGGGCATAAGAATGGCCCAGTCAAAGTCCAGACCTAAATCTAATTGAGAATCTGTGGCAAGACTTGAAATTAGCTGTTCACAGACGCTCTCCATCCAATCTGACAGAGCTTGAGCTATTTTGCAACGAAGAATGGGCAAAAATGTCCCTCTCTAGATGTGCAAAGCTGGTAGAGACATCCCCAAAAAGAGTTGCAGCTGTAATTGCAGTGAAAGGTGATTCTACAAACTATTGACTGAGGGGGGCGCCATACAAAACATTTATCATTTTCCTTCCAATTCACAATTATGTGTTTGTGTTGGTCTATCACATAAAATCCCAATAAAATACATTTACGTTTCATGTAATGTGGAAAATTTGAAGAGGTATGAATACTTTTTCAAGGCACTGTATGGACTTTTGGTTATTATGGGTTTATAACAAAGTATAAATCACAGCGCCACTTTAAAGTGAGAATTTGCTTACACTTTGAGTACTGTTGTTTGTATATTTGTATGTTGGCAGCGGTGAGAAATAACACGTACATGGTAATATTACTGGATATATATATATGTTTTTTTTTTTGTAATAGTTTTGATCCTCCATAGCGCAGAGATTTTTTTTTTTAAGCACATTTTAAGCCTGAGGCTCTAATTGGCTTCAAAAAGGGTGGACTCGGGGTTCAGAGAACTGCACCTCGAGCCCACCCACTTGTGTAACATTAGCAGATTAATATTCACTAATATCCTCCTGCTTCTCCTCCCGGCCAATCAGGAAGGGGGTCCTAATTGGATTGGTGTCCTAAGACCCGATTGGCTGGTAGTCCTAAGACTTGATTGGCCAGGAGGAGAAGTGACCACCGGGACACAGGAGGAGATGCAGGGGGGGAAGCCGCCTATGCCACAACCTGGATGGTGTGCAGCAATTGATCATGCGACAGGTGGGTGGGAGTGAGGGGGCTAGATTTGCTGCCCCCCCCAAAAAAATTGAGCACCAGCCGCCACTGGACCTGTGGCACTATGCATGTGAAATAATCCCAAGGACAGGGCAGAGATACTCTGTCACAAGGATTTAGATATACACTCAGCAGCTACAGCTAAACTATTAGACAATTTATACTTGCATAATAGAACCTTCTGGGTTAGGTTTTAGCATCATAGACAGGACATGTGGCTGAGACTTTCTCTCTCTTCACTTCTGCCTTCCAGGGTTTCATAGCCAACAAACCAGGGAAGGGAAGTGCATACATATTATATTTACAGGCATTTATAAATTCAGGCAGTAGAGGGCATCAGATCCCTTCATCATAAATTCATTTTCACATTGTGTTTTAATTATTTCTTATTATGGGTGAAGCTTTTTAATATACATTTGAATAAACGTATGTTTTTTATACAAATTGGTGTGTCATCAGGTTATGCTACCATCACATCCTATGAATGTAAAGTTTACAAAATTTTGGATTTAAACGCTTTTTGGAGCAATTTCTTGCAGCTTTAAAGAGGAAGTAAACCCTGATGGGTTTACTTCCTCTTTCATTCCCTGCAAAGGCAAAGCATAATGGACTACTATGCATCGCATAGTCGTCCATTATGTGTCACTTACCTGACACAGGAGCCAGCGAAGTCACCGCTGTCCCCTGTAGTCCGGCGCATCCATCTTCTTGGTGGGGTCTCGCAGCTCAGCCGCTGTCATTCGGCAAAGCCGCGATGACGTTACTCCCGCGCATGCGCACGGCAGCTGACACGTGCGGCATCTCCATCATTGAAGATGCCGCGCTCAGTGCCCCTGTGCGCCGCTGTCTACAGCGGTGCCTGTCTTCGAGCAAATATCTCCTAAACCGTATAGGTTTAGGAGATATTTCTTGGACCTACAGGTAAGCCTTAATCTAGGCTTACCTGTAGGTCAAAGTGGTTTGTAAGGGTTTACAACCACTTTAATTGTGTACTCCTTACCAAGAGTTTATTCCCAGCAGCAATGATCCTTAAGACTGATATCTAAGTCAATACCCGTATTGAATTCCTTCAACAGGCGCCTAATCATCTTTTGCAGCTTTTTAAATTATTTCTAGACTACTTCTATTATTCTAAATGATCTTAACCACTTTCCGCCCACCCTATAGGCAAATGACGGCTGCAAAGTGGTTTCAAAATCCTGACCAGACATCATAGGACGCCCTCAGGATTTTGAGCCGCTGTGCGCTCCCCGGGGACGCGCATCGCGGCGATCGTTGTTGCGGGGTGTCAGTCTGACACCCCGCAACTACGATCTCAGTAAAGAGTCTCCGACGGAGACTCTTTACCACGTGATCAGCCGTGTCCAATCACGGCTGATCACAGTGTAAATAGGAAGAGCCGGGGATCGGCATTTCCTCACTCGTGTCTGTCAGACGCGAGTAGAGGAAAGCCGATCGGCTGCTCCTCTGACAGGGGGGGTCCGTGCTGACTGATTATTAGCACAGCCCCCTGAGGATGCCCACAATGGATCACCAGGCATGCCACCAGACCACCAGGGATGCCAGTCAGTTCCCACAATGGATGCCAATCAGTGCCCACAATGGATGCCAATCAGTGCCTACAATGGGCATCACTGATTGGCATGCATTATTGTTTGGCACTGATTGGCATCCATCAGTACAAAACAATGCAATACAATGTCACTTATCGGTGCCCATCCGTGCCACCTATCAGTGCCCATCCGTGCCACCTATCAGTGCCCAGCCATGCCAACTATCAGTGCCCATCCATGTCCATCTGTGCCACCTATCCATGCCAATTCATGCCCCCTATCCATGCCAATCTGTGCCAGCTATCAGTGCCAATTTGTGCCACCTATCAGTGTCCATCTGTGTCGCCCATCAGTGCCACCTATCAGTGCCCATCAGTGCCACCTATCAGTGCCACATATCAGTGCCCATCAATGCCACCTCATCAGTGCCATTTCATTGGTGCCAGCTCATCGGTGCCCATCAGTGCCATCTTATCAGTGCCCGTCAGTGCAGCCCCATCAGTGCCTATCGGTGAAGGAGAAAACTTACTTATTTACAAAGTTTTGAAACTGAAACAAAAAAAAACATATTTTTTTTCAAAAGTTTAGCAAAAAATAAAAAACCGCAGAGGTGATCAAATACCACCAAAAGAAAGCTCTATTTGTGGGGAAAAAATGATTAAAATTTCATTTGGGTACAGTGTAGCATGATCGTGCAATTGTCATTCAAAGTGCGACAGCGCTGAAAGCTGAAAATTGGTCTGGGCAGGAAGTGGTTAAAGTTTGCAAACTTACCTTGTGAAGATCCCCACACATTTACTTCTTTGAATTCTGTGACATGTAGTCACTTTGTCCTGTGGGTAGGCACTACTGTGACGCACATTTTACAGAGCCTGCCTTCTGATCTACAGAGGTGCTGAGAGGAGGAGTTTCAGGAGGCGGAGTCAGTTCAGGGATCACTGCTTGCAGATAGCAAGGTTCCATGGGATATGTAGTCCTTAGAAATTCAATGGAAGCTACAAAGCATGCAGGGAATCCAAGAAGTTGTAGAAAGAGAAGGCCAGCAGGCAGGCAGCACTCACAACATGAAAGGTCATTTTTGAAGTAAGCTTATATTGGATTGCTAGGAATAACTATTGTCTGTATTGTTATTATAATGCTGATGTTGAAGTGAAAAACGATAATCCTGGCACTATATAAAACTCTGGTTAGACCCCCTCTTGAGTATCCCTTCCAGTTCTGGTAACCAGTCCTCAGAAGGGATGTCCTGGAACTGGAGAAAGTCCAAAGAAGGGCAACGAAATTAAAGTGGTTGTATACTCATTTTTTTAACTTTTACCTACAGGAAAGCCTATAATAAGGCTTACCTGTAGGTAAAAAAAATATCTCCTAAACCTGTACGGTTTAGGAGATATTCCCCTCGGTATGCGCCGCTGACTGCAGCGGCGCATGCACACAAGGGGATTCTCGGCCTGAAAATCTGGCAGTGGCCGACCGGCCGGAATGAAATCTCCCGCGCGCATGCACGGGAGTGACGATATCGCGGCTCCGGCCACTCACATCGCCGGAGCCGCGATACCCGGAAGAAACGCAGAGGGAGCATGTCAGCTCCCTCGGTGTGGATCGGGCCAGATGTCGGGGCCTCGTTCTAAGGTAAGTATTTCATAATGAGCTAGTATGCGGTGCATACTAGCTCATTATGCCTTTTGCTTTACAGGTGTTAAAAAAATAAATAAAAATTTGCGGGTTTACTACCGCTTTAATAAGGGGACTGGAGGATCTCAATTGCGAGTAACGACTACGAGCGCTACATTTATTCTCGCTGGAGAATTGACGCATTCGATGGGACATGATATCGATCTACAAATATCTCAATGGTAATGACAGAATAGGAAATAACTATTCAGTCTCAAGAAGTGTAAGAGGACATAGGGCCACTCAAGGAGATTGGAGGAGACGTGGTTTGACCTTAAACTGTGCAGGAGGTTTTTCACTGTCAGGGCAATAAGGATGTGGAACTCTCTTCCACAATTGGTGTTGGCTGCGGTGAGTATGGATATTTTTAAAAGACTCTTGGATGTGTGTCTTAACTTCTTCAGATCCACGCTATAGCCGAATGACAGCTACAGCGCAGACCTGCTTTTCCGGGAGTATGTCTATTGACGTCCTCCCATGCCCGAGCGGCCCGCCGCCTGCTACAGGGTGCACGCGCCGGGCTCTGTGATCAGCGAGTCTATGAGACTTGCTGGATCACAGATCGGAGTGAGGGGTCGATCCCGACCCCTTACCACGTGATCAGCTGTCAGCCAATGACAGCTGATCACGTGATGCAAACAGAGCCGGTAATCGGTTATTATTTCTCCTCGCGCCGACAGTGTGAGGAGAAAAAAAAAAGGTGATCACCAGCAGCTGTGAGAGGGACATCAGCCCCGATCAAGGCGAACTGCCGCCAGCTCCTCAGTGCCCACCTGTACCTCCTGCCAGTGCCACCTAGCAGTAGACAACAGTGCTGCCTACCGGTGCCCACCAGCACCACCTATCAGTGCCCACAGTGGCACCTATCAATGCCCATAATCAGTGCCTCAACAACAGTGCTGCGCATCAGTGCCACCTATCACTGCCCATCAGTGTCACCTACCAGTGCCCATCAGTGCTGCCCATCAGTGGCCATCAGTGCCATCTATCAGTGCTCATCAGTGCCATCTATCAATGGTACCTATCAGTGCCACCCATCAATGCCATCTTATCAGTGGCCATCAGTGCCGCCTTATCTGTGCCCATCAGTACCGCCTTATCTGTCCCCATCAGTGCCGCCTTATCTGTCCCCATCAGTGCCGCCTTATCTGTCCCCATCAGTGCCGCCTTATCTGTGCCCATCAGTGCCGCCTTATCTGTCCCCATCAGTGCCGCCTTATCTGTCCCCATCAGTGCTGCTTTAACTGTGCATATCAGAGCCCATTGGCGCAGCCTATCAGTGCCCACCAGTGCCGCCACATCAGCGCATATCAATGAAGGAGAAAAATTACCTGTTTGCAAAATTTTATAACAAACTATGAAACATGATTTCTTTTTTTTTCAAAATATTCAATTTTTTTTTGTTTGTAAAAAATTAAAATCCCAGCTGTGATTAAATACCACCAAAAGAAAGCTTTATTTGTGGGAAGAAAAACAAAAAAAGTTAATTTGGGTGCAGTGTTGTATGACCGAGCAATTGTCGTTCAGAGTGCGTCAGCGCTAAAAACTGAAAATTGGTCTGGGCAGGAGGGGGGTTTAAGTACCCAGTAAGCAAGTGGTTAAAGAACACAACATACAGGGATATGGGACATAATTATAGACACTGACACACGTCCACCTACACAGGTTGAACTGGATGGATTATTGTCTTTATTCAACCTCGCCTACTTAGTAAATATGTAACTATTTAAAAATGGATGCTATCACTGTAGATTTCCTTTAACTGCTTGCCGACCCCGCCACGTATATGTACTGCGGGGCGGCTGCCATGGGCTTCTGCAGTACTTTTTTTGGGGGGGGTGGGATAATTTTAAGGTCACCCATTCTCCGCCCCTTTTCAACAATGTCATGAAGGGGAGGGGCTTAGTCATTATCACATAAAGCACAAGCCAGGTCAAGGTCCGCCATATAGATCCCCCTTTAGAGCAGGCCAGGGCAGGTCCCCCATAGAATAGATCCCCTTTACGTAGTCTTCTTACTCTTACTTTTTTTTTCACCACTCCGCATTACATGGTGGGCACAGCACATTACACAGTGGGCACTGTACATAAGAACTGCAGATGACATGGTGGGTGCAGCACATTACATGGAGGGCACACTACTCCGCATTACATGGTGGGCACTGTACATTGCAGCATATTGCACGGTGGGATCACCACACCACATGTGGGCACAGTACATGACAAAGTGGGCACAGTTACAGTACATGACATGGTGGGACAGTACATCACATGGTGGGCACAGTTACAGTACATTACATGGTGGGCACAGTACATCACATGGTGGGCAGAGTTACAGTACATTACACGATGGGCACAGTACATCACATGGTGGGCACAGTTAAAGTACATTACATGGTGGGCACAGTACATCACATGGTGGGCACAGTTACAGTACATCACATGGTGGGCACTGCACATGGTGGGCACAGCACAAGACATGGTGGGAACAGTTACAGTACATCAAATGGTGGGCACAGCACATGACATGGTGGGAACAGTTACAGTACATTAAATGGTCGGCATTGCACTGCACATGGTGGGCACAGTACATCCCATAGTGGGCACAGTTACAGTACATCACATGGTGGGCACTACACTGCACATGCTGGGCACAGGACATGACATGGTGGGCACAGCACGTGACGTGGTGGGCACACTACATCACATTGTGGGCACAGTACATCACATGGTGAGCACAGTTACAGTACATGACATGGTGGGCACTGCACTTGGTGGGCACAGTACATCACATGATGGGCACAGTACATCACATGGTAGTCATTGCACTGCACATGGTGGGTACAATACATCACATGGTGGTCACTGCACTGAACATGGTGGTCACATCACTGCATATGGTGGGCACAATACATCACATGGTGGTCATTGCACTGCACATGGTGGGCACTACACATCACATGGTGGTCACTGCACTGCACATGGTGTATACAATACATCATAAGGTGGTCACTGCACTGCACATGGTGGTCACTTCACTACATATGGTGGGCACAATACATCACATGGTGGTCACTCCACGTGGTGGGAACAATACATCATATGGTGGTCACTGCACTGAACATGGTGGTCACTGCACTGCACATGGTTGGCACAATACATCACATGGTGGTCACTGCACTGCACATGGTGAGCACAGTACATGACACGGTGGGCACAATACATCACACGGTGGTCACTGCACATGGCATGAGGGGAGCAGCAGTCTGCCCCCCCCAGTACAATCATTTCACCTCCAAAGGTCAGTTTCTGCACAATCCTCCCTGTTTACTGACCTTGATTTAGCAGCATGGAAGATTTTCTTCCTCCCGGGCTCCTGCAGGATGACATCAGCGCCCCTCCCCCACAAAGCTGCCTTTAGGCTCCCAGAGAATGAGGATCTGTGTGTATACAGATCCTGTGATAGGAGCCGCTTGCGGCGCCTGGGTGCAGTGCGCTCTGTGCACCCCCTTCCAGTGGGCGCACTTGACCCCCTTGCCCCCCCTTGCGGACACCCATGGCAGCGGCTCCTACAGGCGAAATCACGTACCTGTATGTTATTTTCACTTCCAGGTCTGTGGTACAGACACTCACGCTGTGATTGGGCCTGACGGTTGTTCCCGACAGGCAGAGCTGTGGTCTGCCTATGTAAACAAGGCAAATTGCCGTTCTGTGACACTCTGTGTACTGTGAGAACTCTGTCTTCTCACAGTACAAGCACCCCCACACCATTAGAAAGCACTCCCTAGGGACACATTTAACCCTTTGATCAACCATGAGGTTAACCCCTTCCCTGCCAGTGTCATTAGTACAGTGGCAGTGCATATTTTTTAGCACTGATCACTGGATTGGTGTCATTGGTGCTCAAAAAGTGTAACTTAGTGTCTGATTTATCCGCAATGTCACAGTCCCACTATAAGTCGCTGATCGCTGCTATTACTAGTAAAAAATAAATAAAAATGTCATTAAAATATCCCATAGTTTGTAGACTCTTCAACTTTTGCGCAAGCCGATCAATATACGCTTATTGGGATTTTTTTCACCAAAAACATGTAGCAGAATATACGTTGGCCTAAATTTATGAAGAAATTTGATTTACATTTTTTTTTTTATTACGTGTGTTTTATAGCAGAAAGTAAAAAATATTGTTTTTTTTTTTTATAAAATTGTCAAACTTTTTTGTTTATAGTGCAAAAAATAAAAACCACAGAGGTGATCAAATACCACCAAAAGAAAGTTCTATTTGTGGGAAACGACCGCGCAATTGTCAGCTAAAGTAATGCAGTGCTGTATCGCAAAAATGGCCTGGTCATGAAGGGGGTTAAATCATCCGGTGCTGAAGTATTAATGAATACAAAGCTGCATTTTTTTAAAGATCTGTCTGATGCTCAAAAAAAAAAAAGAGTTAGAAGAAGAGCTCCAGCTCCTGAGATGCCAGAGGGAATGAGTATTACATTGAGACATCACTCTCCCTATTTGAGATGCAGCCCCAGAACAGCTCCAGTACAAGGATTCCAGCCCATAGACCACAAATAAACTATAAATACATTGGATTCAAACTTGTGTAATTATATGCTACTTTTATACATGTTTAATAATAATACTAACATAAGAAAAAAAGCTCCACACTTTAAATGATAAAAATTAAAGGAGCAGTCCTGTTGCATTTAAAGTTAAGCTCATGTTCTTTAAAAAAAAAAAAAAAAAAATATATATATATATATATATATATATATATATATATATAGTATCTCACAAAAGTAAGTACACCCCACACATTTTTGTAAATATTTTCTTCTAACTTTTCATGTGAAAACACAGAAGAAATGACACGTTTCTACAATGTAAGGTAGTGAGTGTACAGCTTGTATAACAGTGTAAATTTGTTGTTCCCTCAAAATAACTCAACACACAGCCATTAATGTCTAAATCACTGGCAACAAAAGTGAGTATACCTCTAAGTGAAAATGTCCAAATTGGGCCCATTTAGCCATTTTCCCTCCCCGGTGTCATGTGACTCGTTGGTGTTACAAGGTCTCAGGTGTGAATGGGGAACAGGTGTGTTAAATTTGGTGTTATCACTCTCACTCTCTCATACTGGTCACTGGAAGTTCAACATGGCACCTCATGACAAAGAACTCTCTGAGGATCTGAAAAAAAGAATTGTTGCTCTACATAAAGATGGCCTAGGCTATAAGAAGATTGCCAAGACCCTGAAACTGAGCTGCAGCACAGTGACCAAGACAATACAGTGGTTTAACAGGACAGGTTCCACTCAGAACAGGCCTCGCCATGGTCGACCAAAGAAGTTGAGTGCACGTGCTCAGCGTTATATCCAGAGGTTGTCTTTGGGGAATGAGTGCTGCCAGCATTGCTGCAGAGGTTGAAGGGGTCCATCTCTGTCTCCCTCTGTCTCCCTCTGTCTCCCTCTCTGTCAAATCACAGGGGAGTAGGCGGGCGGGGGCACGCACGCACCCGAAACCCAGAAACAGGAAGTGACGTACGGGTACGTCGCAGTGCCTGTAGGAGTCTCCCCATTGCAATATAGGTACTGCGGCGGGTTGGCAAGCAGTTAAACAAGACAAAAATTTGAAAATAATTTTTATTGCAAAGATTATTTATTGGAGTTCAGTAAACGTTCTCAGTTTTTCTGCAGCCACACATATTGTAATGAAGATCCTTTTCCAGAAATCTTGGAACATGTAATAGAGTAATTTATCAAAGTCTTTGGGCAGATGACCATGAACACAGTACAATGCAATATGCAGATCACTCGGGGTTGGTGGAATGTCTTCCTTTGAACGAAGTGCTGTGGTGACGTGTCTGGACTCCTCTAGGGGTTTCTGTCATCTCTTAGCTTTGCTGATAAATAGCAGATACTGAACACAGCAAGAGCACTGAACTTACAGGTAGAGAAAGCCACTTAGATAATAAAATGTTTTTAAGTGCTTTATTTGAAGAATATTGTCACACTCACATAATATGGCCAAATGTTTGTAGACACCTATCACAACTATATGAGCTTGTTGGGAGCATGTTGGACATTCCATCCCAAAACCATGGGCATTAATATGGAGCTGGCTTGACCTTTGTGGCTTTAACAGCCTTCACTCTTCTGGGAAGGCTTTCCACAAGATTTTCGAGTGTGTATGAGGGAATTCATGCCCATTCGGCCAAAAGAGCATTTGTGAGGTCAGGTACTGACTGATGTTGTATGAGAAGACCTGGCTTGCAACTGGCTTTCCAGTTGATCCCAGAGGAGTTCAGTAGGGTTGAGTTTTATGCCGCGTACACACGACCGGAATTTTTGACACCAAAGGTCCGACAGAACGAGTCCGTCGGACAATTCGATCTTGTGTGGGCTCCATCGGACCTTTGCTTGCCAAAAATCCGGCGGACTTTAGAAATAGAACATGTTTTAAATTTTTCCACCGGAACTCTGCCGGACCGAGACATCTGTTCGTGTGTATGCTAGTCTGACGGACAAAAACTGACGCTAGGGCAGCTATTGGCTACTGGCTATGAACTTCCTTATTCTAGTCCAGCCGTACGTCATCACGTTTGAATCCGTCGGACTTTGGTGTGATTGTGTGTGGCCAAGTCCGTTCATTCGGAAAGTCCGTCGAAAAGTCCGGTCGTGTGTACGCGGCATAAGCCTCATCAAACCATGAGTTTAAAGAGGAAGTAAAGGCAAATTTTTAATTTTTTTTTAAAACGCACCCTGTAAGGCAAAGGCATAATGAGCTAGTATACATAGCATACTAGCTCATTATGAATAACTTACCTGAGAACAAAGCCCCCGAAGCGGTCCTCCGTCTTCCTCTTCGCCGCTGCCATGTATCCTGGAGTGACTTCTGGGTCTCGCGGCTCCGGTGCTGTGATTCGCCGGAGCCTCAATGATGTCACTCCTGCGCATGCGCACGGAAGCTGACACTCGTGGCGTATCACCGCGATCTGCGGCCTGCCCAGTGCGCCTGCACACGCGTCGTAGACAGCGGTGGCTGTCTTCGGGTAAATATCTCCTAAACCGTATAGGTTTAGGAGATATTTCTTGGACCTACAGGTAAGCCTTAATCTAGGCTTACCTGTAGGTCAAAGTTGGTTGTTAGGGTTTACAACCACTTTAATGTTGCTGGCTTTGTACACAGGGACTCAGTAATATGGTCCCAGAGGTGTCCAGTAGGGTTGACTTTCATGTCTATTTAGTTCCTCCACACCAAACTCATCAAATCATGTCTTTATGCAGCTGGCTTTGTACACAGGGACTAATGCCCCATACACATGACCGTTTTTCCCGTCCGAATAAACTCTGAAGGTTTTTCCAATGGAATTCCGCTGAAACTGTCTTGCATACACACGATTACACCAAAGTCCGACCGGCAAGAACGTGGTGACGTACAACATACGTACGACGGGACTAGAAAAAAGAAGTTCAATAGCCAGTAGCCAATAGCTTCCGTCTGGTACTTGCTTCATAGCATGCATCGTTCTTGGTGCGTCAGAACAACATACAGACGAGCGGTTTTCCCGATGGGAATTGGTTCAGTCGGAAATATTTAGACCACGTTTTATTTCTAGGTCCGTCAGAATTTTCGACGTAAAAAGTCCAAAATTACAAACAAAAAAAGACCGAAATTTTTTGAAAAAAAATATTTTTTTTTTAACTTTCTGCTATAAAACATACCCAATAAAAAAATGTAAAAATTCAAACGTCTTTATGAAATATACAGTATATCCTGCTACATAATTTTGGAAAAAAATCCCACTCAGGCCCCTTTCACACTCGTGCGACTTGAAAGTTACGCAATTTTGCTGCGATTTCACGGCCGTGATTTTGACAAGATAGTCATACGACTGTGGATCCGACTTTGCCCTGCGGCATCTGAATTCAATGAATTGACTTTGATCCCTGACAATACCAGGCAGGTCTTGTATGAATCTTTAGGGGGAAATCCATGAACAATGTAAAAAAAAGGCATGGGTTCCCCCTCAAAGAGCATACCAGGCCCTTTCAGTCTGGCATGGATTTTAAGGGGAATCCCAAGCCGAAAAAACTGTATGGACCCTCCCACAATCCATACCAGACTCTTATCAGAGCACACAGCCTGGCAGGTCAGGAAAGGGGGTAGGGACAAGCAAGTGCCCCCCCCCCCCCCCGAACCGTACCAGGCTACATGCCCTCAATGTGGGGATTGTGTGCTTTGGGACCACCCCAAAGCACCTTGTCCCCGTGTTGATGAGGACAAGGGCCTCTTCCCGACAACCCTGGCCGTTGGTTGTCAGGGTCTGCGGGCGGGGAGCTTATCGGAATCTGGAATTCCCCAGATCCCAGCCCCCACCTTATGGGGTACAATGTACCCCATACTCATTGACCCCTTTCACACTACCGCAACTTTAAAGCCACGCAATTTTGTAGTGATTTCACCACGATTTTTGCGATTTCAGGGAATGCCTGTGTAACGCACATCAAAGTTGGACCAAAGTAGTAGGTACTAATTTGAAGTTGGAATGGCTTGAAGTCATGCTAATATGAATGGTAGTCATTGGAAATCATGGGGAGCGACTTGTCATACGACTTTGCAAGGGGCCTAAGGCTCCAGGCACACTGGGCTTAAAAAAAGTCTGTTCTCTTTGAAGTAAAAAACACTAATATAGAGCATTTTTTGCACAAAGTTTAGATGAGTTTAGGAGAGTTTTAATTTTTTTCTGCCTCCAAGCTCCAATCAGAAACACGAACCAGAAGGGTTTTAATTTTTTTCTGCCTCTAAACATTAAACTCAAAATATGCCTCTTAACGTCCTAATGTGCATAGACTCATTGGAGAACATTGAACTGCTTCTCCAGACAGAACACAAAACTCCTGTAGAAGTAACGTTTTTTAAGCCAGTGTGCATGGAGCCTCAGCATATACCGGTGGAGCGGGACACAGGCTCCATGGGGTCCCCTCAGAAATGCTGCATTCAGAAGAGAGGAGAAGGTGCGTCTACAAACGATGGTATATATACTGGAATTTTCATTAATTAGTTATTTTTATGCTAGTAAATGCTGCCCAGGGAGTTATCAAGGGGTTAAGCCTGCTCAATCCAGGGTGTTCATAGCTTTGCCCCCTTGGATTGGAGGGCTATAAAAACAAGGGAAGGCAAGCTTTCAGGGGTTTTTTTTTTCCACATGGGAATCAAGAGGAAGAAATGTTGCACCATGTGAGCCCAGGGGCGGACCCGGGGGGGGGGGAGGGCAACGTGGCAATTGCCCCCCCCCCCCCCCCTGAGAAATTAGATGTGGGTGAGAAAGCGGGTGGCTCCACAGGCGGGTGAGAGAGAGGGCGGGCCAGGCAGCTGAGGGGCTCAGCGGGTGGCTGGGCGGGCGAGAGAGCAGGCAGGTCGGGCAGCTGGGTGGCTCAGCGGGTGAGAGGGAGGCTGGCCAATGAGTGAGTCGCCGGGTGGGGGAACAGAGAGATGACATCATCTCTCACCACCTGCCTTGCAGTTCCGCCCTCACTGTGCAGGCAGCCACGGGCAGCAGAGAGATTACTTCATCTCTCTGCTGCCTGACTCTGGGACACAGCAAGAGACAATCCCCACATTAGCAGCAATTGACAACTGGCAACTTGTGGCAAGTGACGTGGCAAGTGACAATCCGCATCTAGTGGCAGGCCACGGTGGCAAGTTCCAATCTGCAACTTGTGGCAGGTGACATGGCAAGTGACAGTCTGCAACTTGTGACAGGTGATGTGGCAAGTAACAATCTGCAACTTGTGGCAGGTGACGTGGCAAGTGACACACTCAGGGCTCCCACTGATTCTGTATTATGGTGAGTTGAACTATTTCATTTTATATAACAATAATAGAAATAATGTGCTTCAATCATCCTCACACCATAACAACCATGGTGCCGGGATGATTGAAAAGCTAACACCAGCCATTTCCCCGATAAAATACCTGCAAACAAAAAACATATTTTCTGGCAGTGCCCCTCCTGAGACTAGACTCTGTATCAGCCCCTGTGTGAGCCTGTACTGAGCACATGGTCTTTTATTTGGGGTACTCAGTTGGGGTACCAGGAGTCAAATATGGATTCTGCTGAAAGGACTTTTGTTATCTAGTAGGTATGAATTGGGCAGCCCAAGCTAGGATGGACTAAGCTGTGCATGGAGGGATCTTTTGAGAGACTGTGTCATATTAATTCTAAAATGTTATAACGGTCAAGTAAAATTCTCAAAGTTATCAGGTGCCTGGTCTGAAGTTTCTACACAGAGGTGCATGAAAGGCATATAAAAGGGCAGGGTGCCTGGCGCCTGTTGACATATAGAAAATAGAAAAATAGAAAATTGGACAATAGAAGATTGGAAAAACATTGCCTGGTGTGTTGAGTCTCAATTTCAGCTGCGACATTCAGATGGTCAGGTCAGAATTTGGCGTAAACAACATGAAAGCATGGATCCCTCCTGCCTTGTATCATTGTTTCAGGCTGGTCGTGGTAGTGTAATGGTGTTGGGGGTATTTTCTTGGCACACTTTGGGCCCCTTAGTAGCACTGTTTAACTGCCACAGCCTACCTGAGTATTGTTGCTGACCATGTCCATGCCTTTATGACTACAGTGTACCCATCTTCTGATGGCTCCTTCCAGCAGGATAATGCCCCATGTCATAAAGCTCCAATCATCTCACCACTGGACAATGAGGTCCCTGTCCTCCAATCATCTCACCACTGGACAATGAGGTCCCTGTCCTCCAATCATCTCACCACTGGACAATGAGGTCACTGTACTGCAATGGCCTCCACATTCACCAGATCTCAATCCAATAGAGCCCCTTTGGTATCTGGTGGAACAAGAAATTCTCATCATGTATGTGCAGCCGAAAAATCTGCAGTAACTGTGTGATGCTATCATGTCACTATGGACCAAAATCTCTGAGGAATGATTCCAACACCTTGTTTGATCTAAACCACGAAGAAATAAGGCAGTTCTGAAGGCAAAAGGGGGTCCAACCTGGAACTAGCAAGCTGTACCTAACAAAGTGTCCGGTGACTGTATGGTAATGTATTAGGACTTCCCTCTGCTCACCCTCACCCCATCCCACCTCATTCTTGCGCTTGAATTGATTCACTACCAGAGGTGGTCAGACAAGGCCAAGTATGCTGGGACTACCTAAAAAAAGACGGTGCTATTCATTTCTATTCCTATTTTGTATACTTGTCCTCCCTGATAGCATACAAGAGCAGAGACAAGGCGTGCTATAATTATTAAACCTCGGACACGGGGGCAACAACTAGGACAGGAGTTAGCTAACAAACTGTGGCTAAAAAGGAAGTTAAAATGAAAATTGTCAAAAGAGGAAACAGCAAATATGTAAGTTGGAGCGGCTCGGAGATAGTCTACAAATAATACGCAGGAAAATGTCACCGTTGGCCAAAGTCATCAAGTTATAACGGGCTGCAGGAGTTTGGAGAACCAGCAAACTGTGAACATAGCGAGGGCAAGCAAAGGTGGACACCACTGCCAGGAAAGAGTCATCCAAAGGGAATCTTTTACCGTTTATTTGCATATGAAATTAGCAAAATATGGACGTGAATACATGCGCGATGATGCAGTAGAATCAAGGAGGGGGGAGAATCGTGTGTGTTGGTGCTCATGAATAAGCATGTACTACAGCATGGTGTCAAATAAATAGGTGAGTGTGCAGCACCCTACCAGGCCTTCTCATCAGCGATGATCCAACTGCATTGCCTGGAGAAGAACAGAGACCCAGTGATGACATCACTAGGTCTAAAATAAGATAATGTATGTGGTGAAAACAGATGTGATTAGTAAGTTAAAGCGGAGGTCCACCCTAAAGTGGACCTTCCGCTCATCGGAACCCTCCCCCCCCTCCGGCGCCACAATTGGCACCTTTCAGGGGGGAGGGGGGTGCAGGTACCTGTACAGTACAGGTATCTGCACCCACTTCTGGGATAGCTCTCTGCGGAAAGGGGCGTAGATTACGCCCCTTTCCGCAAGTGCCCGCCCCTTTCCGCAAGTGCCCCGCTGCCTGCTGGGAAACACACAGATCCCAGAGGCAGCGGGGACCATCCTTATTGCGCAGCGCAACTCGCGCATGCGCAGTAGGGAACCGGGAAATGAAGCCGAAAGGCTCCATTTCCTGATTCCCATAACCAAGATGGCGGCGGCAGGACCCGAGAGACGATCTAGAGATCGGCTTCGGGTGCCGACATCGCGGGCGCGCTGGACAGGTAAGTGTCACTATTTTAAAAGTCAGCAGCTGCAGTATTTGTAGCTGCTGGCTTTTAAAAAAAAAAAAAAAATGCGGAGTCCCGGCGGACTCCCGCTTTAATGAAGGGTGAGGGAGGGACCAAGCAGGGCAAAATATAAACAGACTCAACTTCAGCTTTAACTTAGTCTTCTTCGTTCTGGACCTTTGCCCCTAAGTGCACAAGGCCTTAAACGCAAGTACCACTCAGTACAGCATTCAGTCCGGTCCATAGACTTTGACACGTGTTACATTAACCACTTGCTTACTGGGCACCTAACCCCCCCCCCCCCCCCCCCCCCTCCCGTCCAGACCAAATTTCAGCTTTTAGTGCTGTCACTCTTTGAATGACAATTGCGCAGTCATACAACACTGTACCCAAATGAAATTATTATCTTCCCCCCCCCCCCACGAATAGAGCTTTCTTTTGGCGTTATTTAATCACCTCTGGGTTTTTTGTTAAAAAAACTTAATAAGACCGAAATTAAAAAAATAAATAAATACAAAACCGTTTTATAATTTGTTAATAAATTTTGAAAACGGGTAATTTTTCTCCTTCATTGATGTACGCTGATGAGGCTACACTGATGGGTACTGATAGGTTGCACTAATGGGTACCGATAGGCTGCATTGATGGGCACTGATAGGTTGCACTAATGGGTACCGATAGGCTGCATTGATGGGCACTGATAGGTTGCACTAATGGGTACCAATAGGCTGCATTGATGGGCACTGATAGGGCAGCACTGATGGGCACAAATAGGCAGCACTAAGGGGCACTTATAGGCGACACTGGTGGGCACTGAGAGATGGCACCGATGGGTGGCACTAATGGGCGGCACTGAAGGGCATTGATAGGTGGCAATGATAGGTGGCACTGATAGCTGGAACTGATGGGCACTGATGGGTGGCAGTGATGGGCACTGATGGGTGGCAGCGATGGACACTGATCGGCACTAGTAGGTGATAATGATAGGCAGCACTGCTAGGTGGCACTGATGAGGCACTGATTGGCACCACTGGTGGGCATTGATAGGTGGCACTGATTGCTGGCACTTTTATGTACTGGTGAGCATTGATTCGTGGCACTGTGGGCACTGGCAGGTGATACTGGTAGGCACATATGAGGCGGCTTTACCTCTTCCTCTTTGAGACCGATGTCCGTTGAACACAGCTGTCAGCGTGAGAAGGAAATAAAAAATGATTACCAATCGTCTGTTTACATCACATGATCAGTTGCCATTGGTTACCTTGCTTAACCACTTGCCGACCAGCGCACGACGATGTACGTCGACAGAATGGCACGGGCAGGCAAATGGGCATACATGTACGTCCCTTTAAATTTGCCGCCCTGCCATCGGGAGCGTGCCGCCGGCTGCGCGCTCCCGCGCTGGTCGGGACCTCCGTGAGTCCGGTCGCGGGACCCGAGGACTCGATCGCCGCGGGCATCCCCGCGATCGTCTCACGGAGCGGCCGAATGAAGAAATGCCGTTGTAAACAACATTCCTCCATTCTGCCTAGCAACTAGTGACGCTGATCTTTGCTCCATGTGATTGGAGCAGAGATCAGTGTTCACTAAATGAAAGCCCAACCCCCCCACAGTTAGTAACACACCCCTAGGAACACTTAACCCCTACACTGCCACCCACTGGTTAACCCCTTCACTGCCAGTGTCATTTACACAGGAATCACTGCATTTATATAGCAGTGATTATTGCAAAAAAAAATAATAAAAAATTATTAATAAAAATGCTATAAAACTATCCCTATTTTGTAAACGCTATCACTTTTGCGCAAACCAATCAATAATCGCTTATTGCGATTTTTTTACCAAAAATATGTAGAAGAATACGTATCGGCCTAAACTGAGGGAAAAAAATGTTTTTTTATATATTTTTGGGGGATATTTATTATAACAAAAAGTAAAAAAATAACGCGTTTTTTCAAAATTTGTCGCTCTATTTTTGTTTATAGCGCAAAAAATAAAAACCGCAGGGGTGATCAAATACCACCAAAAGAAAGCTCTATTTGTGGGAAAAAAAGGACGTCAATTTTGTTTGGGAGCCACGTCGCACGACCGCGCAATTGTCAGTTAAAGCGACGCAGTGCTGAATCGCAAAAAGTGGTCTGGTCTTTGACCAGCAAATTGGTTAAAAGGGGCATTTTTTTTTTTATTGCTAGAATTTATTATTTTTTATTATTGCATTTAAGTGTAAATGTGAGATCTGAGATGTTTTTTGACCCCAGATCTCACATTGTATTTTTTTTTTCCCCCAAAAATTGTTTGTAAGACCGCTGCGCAAATACGGTGTGACATAAAGTATCTTAAAGTATCATAAGGTGTCTGAAAAAATATATATGTTTGAGGGTTCTACGTAATTTTCTAGCAAAAAAAACCGCCTGATTTTAACTAGTAAACGACAAGTGTGAAAAATAGGCCCGGTTAAGTGGATAAAATACATTTTTCTTGCATACGCGTTTGTATTGCGTTTAAAAACGCATTTGACCTCTAATGGGGAAAACAAGGGTTAAAATCCATTTCCATGCAGCTGTCTGCGATCCCATACATGTAAAATCCTCTGTAAAACTTGTCAGCCCCATGCCCTCCTTTCAGGTATATCAGCGTTTGATGTGGCGTACACCTGAATATACGAGACACTCCAAGGAGCAGGGTTAATAAAATGAATGCAGATATAAGTATCTATAGGTCTCCGCAGTATTTTGCTGACATATTTTTAAACACCGCCGACACTTTTTTTTTTTTTCTATATTAAAATGTGACTTAGTGTTGATTCTGCTGAGGTTTCATGGGTGGGAACCCACGGAATTGTACAAACACCCAAAGCGTTCCTTGCTCCTGTTTGAGTCCATACTTAGCATGCAATGTGGGTGGTATAGGGGCTCGATTGCCAGGACCAGGGTGGCGGGCTGTCATGACATAAAGATCTTTCATGGTTTCATGTGCAGACTATAATTAAAACACCCATAAAACCTGTTTAAATCATTTATTAGTTCTATTTTTTTTTTTTGTAGCCTGCGAATAAACTTTGCTCGTCATTATTTCGGGGTCATGTTTAGCCGTGATGAATATTGGATTAGCTAAGGTTTTACATCACAAACAGGGATCTCCCACTTCCTAAAGAGAGCGTTTTATTATTCTAACAATAAGCGCCGGTAATCTGAGCCCTGCAAATGTTTGTTCTGTACTTTTGTTATAGTTGTGGATCTGATGTAAACTTATCCCGGACTAGCTGGGAGAATCGGAAGACTTATGCCGCGTACACACGACTGGTTTTCCCGTCGGAATTCCGCTGAAACTGTCTTGCGTACACACGATCACACCAAAGTCCGACCATCAAGAACGCAGTGACGTACAACACGTACGACGGGACTAGAAAAAGGAAGTTCAATAGCCAGTAGCCAATAGCTTCCGTCTCGTACTTGCTTCAGAGCATGCGCAGTTTTTTGTCCGTCGGAACAGCATACAGACGAGCGGTTTTCCCAATAGGAATTGGTTCTGTCGGAAATATTTAGAATAGGGCTGTGCAAATTATAGATTAATTCCTTGAATAATCGATTTGATTTTTTTGATCGATCAAAATTCTTTTGATCGGTACTCACCTCTCCGCCGGCTTCCGGGTCTTCAGGGAGTTCCATCAGAGATCCGGTGACATCGCGGACATCGACGTCACTGGACTCCTCCCCCTTCCCCAAGTGCCTCCGCCTGCTAACGAAGGGAAGGGGGAGGAGTCCGGTGACGTCGAAGTTCTGATTGAACTTAACGCGCACAGGGGAGGAACTACGCATGACGTCACCCGCTGCCCCCCTATGGAACTAACACGATTGTCGGCTTTACATGCTGTGTTTTTATCATTTTTATTTGAGTAGTTTGTGTTTGAACACAAAAATGAAATCTTATACTTAAGCGGTGAGCACTTAGATCTTTTCTTTCTACCCATGACCTGGCATCCTTGCTGAGATCTAAGGAGACATGAGAGAGGTTTATGGTCCGTGTTAACTCTTTTGATACCCGCTTGCATGACCACCTGTTTGCAGAGGGGTCCATGCCATAAGGTGAAAGTGATTAGTTAGACCAGAGGTGGAGGGATTGTCACGCTACTGTGGAAAAAAAAAAGACTTAGGTCAGTGCTACAGTTTGAATTTAAAACGTATTTGTGTGAACTGTGAAGTTAAGTCATGGATTGTGGAAACTAACTAGTGTGGGGTGATTGTCTATAGTGTATACCACATTTACCACTGACTAATGCAAGGAGATCAGCTAAAAGTAGTTGGATCTGTATGTGCGTTATAATTAATCAAAATTAGTCGATTAATCGATTAAAAAAACGATTAACCGAACACGAAAATTTTAATATTTCTATATTATGTAATAATATATGTAATATGTATATGTATATGTAATATTTCTGTAATATGTTCTATTTCTAGGTCCGTCAGAGTTTTCGAATTAAGAAAAGTCAGATGAGGCATACACACGATCGGAATATACGATGAAAAGCTTCCGTCAGACTTTTTCTGTTGGACATTCCGCTCGTGTGTATGCGGCATTAGACCCAGCTTTCCACTAAAATAGCAAGGACTGTTTATTTAGTGTGGCCCCTTCAGCATGCTACATTAAGGGCCTGTTCGCACAAGAAGTGTTGGGCTGCACTGGGCAGCCATGCCCAATGAAGTCCATATATATAGACAAGGCAAAAAGTATGGCATGTGTAGCACTCATAGATTATTGTAGGTTGTCAATTTAGTTAGCTCCTCTGTATTTCACAGGCTGCTGCTCTGATTACTTCCCCCTGTATTCTAGAACATCGTTTCTAACTTGGGGTGCCACAAGGAGGCCCCAGGGGTGCCGAGGCAAAAGGACAAAACCCGCAACTCCTCCTCCTGGCTCTCTCCTCCTCTCTGCCAGTATCTATATTCCTGTCAGCAATATGGAATGCAGTCTGGGCCACCTGCCCACATCCTGCCAACCAATTACATCATTGGTTGCTAAGGACTGGTCGGGTAGGCTTCACAGCTTGCGTTGTTTTCATGCAGCATCTTGCTGGCACCTTTTTTGTATGTTTCATGTGTAGAGCTACCCCCCCGTAGGAGCCACTGGTGAATGTTGGTTGTCTCCCACCCTACACAGCCAGGCACATGAATTTTCCATACAGTCTGGAGTCAAGAAACAGTCCTTGCAGCTTTGTTTGTTTATTAGGGGGATTTGAACTTGGATTGGGAAGGGTTATTTTGGGATGCCCACTTGATCAGCAGAACTCTTCCAGGACTTAACCAGTATACACACTCCTCATATACCTCTTCTACCTCCAGCACACTTGCTTGCAGAACTGCTACTCCCAGGACCAGCTAGCACAGTTGGTTTTATCTAACACAGACTCAGATCCTTGAGAATGCCCTTTGCAGGCAGGGACCACAGGCCCCTTTTGGAGTTGCAAAAATAGAGAGGTCTTTGGTGCTAGCTGTCCATTCCAGTGGCTACTGCTCCCAGTACCACATCTTCAGGCACTGCCAGCCCGCCTGCCTGCAGCTGCCCCTTTCAGTAGCCCTCCTGGCTACTTCTCCACAGTCCTCCCAGACTAACTCTGCATCCATCCTAGACTGCTTCCACCCAGTCCCTTCAGGTGTGCCTCTCAGTCCCCTAACTGTGTCACTCACCAGCCCACGTGGCTGTCTCCCTCCCTGGAGATTTGCCTGGTAGTATCCACCTGCTGTCCTCTCCTTGCTCCCGCAACTCCCGGTCAGGATCCCCCTGTGTGCCATGAAGAGGGGTCCTTTCCGTTCCCGAGCCCAGGCCTGAGTTCATCCTTCCCTCCCCCAGACTGGGAAGCTACTCTCAAAGGCCCCAACAGCCTAACATTCCATCTCCATCTTCCAACCGAACGCCATCCACTCCAGCTGGGCTGACCCAGAGTATTTGAGGGGGCCTGACCCCTGCCAACCCTTCTGTTGGGGATTGGTCAGAGCCCTCAGAATACTCCAGGCAGCTCCACCTTACTTCCCCTCCCATTATTCTAGAAGATTCCAGTAAATTCTAGACATGGGGGGGGGGGGTTAGTCTCGGTGATGCTTCCTATGAGCCATCCAGCTCTCCCTGGATCTCTGCCCTATGAAAACGCACAGGCTTGGCTGCTATCCAAGCCTGAAAATTTACCTACACTGACACAAAAACTCTAGCACTCTAGTAACACTGGTGTACACACACAAATAGGGCGGCCCATTAAAGAACGCAATACATGAGTTAACATGCTAAAAAGCGTGCCCTTGAAGTAGGTGGGGAAGTATCCAAGCTGTCTTAGCCCTTGTACACACGGTCGGAGATTCCGACAACCAAATCTGTCGGATTTTGTCAGACGGATTTTGTCCGAAACTGTTGCATACACATGGTTGGACAAAGTTGTCGGAAAATCCGACGTGATTACGTTATTTCGTTATGACGGGACTACTTTCACGCTAGTAGCCAATAGCTTTGGTGTAGGAATTTGATCTGAGCATGCGTGGCACTTTGTCCGATCGGAATTCTCTACACATGATCGGAGCATTTTGTCGGAAAATGTTACTAACAAGTTGGAAAACTTGGTCCGTCGGATACTCCGACGGAAACAGTCCGATGTAGACCACACACAGTCGGAATATCCGACAAAACGGTCCGATCGAACACATTCCGTCGGAATCTCCAACCGTGTGTACAAGGGCTTATGGTGGTGTGAGTATACATCTCCCTCATTGAAAAGAACATGGTGGATATTGGACATGAGGCAACCGATGATCCTGTGACTATGTGAGTAGTTGACCCCAGTACTGGAGAGTCAGTGACTGTGTGTAGCTTTTGGTCTCTGGAGAAGTCATAGTCACCGTCAGCATTAAAGATTCTAGAGATGAACCGAAATTTCAGACGGTCACTGAAGAAGATGCCGATAATCACGATTTTGCCACCATTTTAATGTGATTTTCCCGCAATTTCACCATGATTTTACTGTGCTTATGGTGTGTTTATTTTTCATAGGTGATACGACTCAAAAAACACATCAAAAACGCGAACCAGGTTTTTTCTGGTGCACCTATAATAGATCCTGTGGGACGATCTCTAAGTGTAGTTCAGCATGATAGCTAAGGAGTCCTCAATTGTCCAGTGGGGTTTCCCATGCTTCCCCCTCACCCCCATCCAAAATTTCAGCGTTCCCAATAAACCCTAAAAACACATCCCTAGACAGTTTTTTCTAGCCAGTGGAAAAGCGAAAAAAAATGCTGTATGCCTGGCTGTGTGCACATGATCTGGGGGAATAGAACTAAGTCCATCAGCAATTCCTTTAGGGGGGGAGGGGGTGCTACATCTATATTGGTATATTTTCCTATAGTCTGTGCAGTTTTTGGGTATAATGTTTGCATACTGAGATTACGATCCACCCCCTTTCTTTATATAATATGCCATCCTTTTTTCTTTAAGCTTTTGGCACCCATAGATCCTGTTAGGAGAGACATTCCTGAGTTTGCTTGAGGGGGATGGCCATGCAGCCCTTCAACATGGTGCTGATTTTATTAGCTGCACGTCATGTGATTTATCAGAGTTGAAAATGTATAACAAACTCTATATATACTGTATACACCATCATTGGTGTTATAAAGGGATTGTATGTGATGATGGGTCTTTTTGCCTGTTTTTAATTTTCTACAAATTTTTAGAACCCCTGAGGAAGAGAGTAATCAAGAAACGCGTCAACCCATGAGAAATTTTACCCAATACATTTAGATCATGGAACCTTTGAGCGGCTTCATGTAGTGTTTTTATGGAATTTTATAATATGTTTTGAATAAAATCTACATTTTATACAGTTATCAATGTTGGTTTTGTGGAATGCCTGTAAAATCTCTCCCAGATTGGTTTCCCTTGTCTCCATTTTAATGAAGTTCTTCTAATGCCGCGTACACACGATCAGAATTTTGGTTGGAAAAAACTCTGATGGTTTTCCCGATGGAATTCCGATGGGATTTCGCTTAAGCTGTCTTACATACACACGATCACACCAAATTCCGACCGTCAAGAACACGGTGACGTACAAGACATACGACGGTACTAGCCAATAGCTTCCGTCTCGTAGTTGAATCTGAGCATGCGTGAGCTTTTGCATGTCAGAATGGCATACACAGGATCGTAATTTCCGATAGAAAGTTTTTACGTCAAGAAAATTGAGAACATGCTATCAAATTTTAGTTGGTGGGAATTCAGCCAGCTAAATTCCAATGGAACATACACACGGTCGCATTTTCTGATGAAAAGCTCTTATCGGTCTTTTGCTGGCCGAAATTCCGATCGCGTGTACGCAGCATAACAATAAAAAAAAAACAGTGTGATGTGTATGGGCACTGCTACTTTCACACTGTACACCAGTATACTCTCTCCTGAGCCATGCTCTGTGTATCCATTCGCACACAGAGCGGAGCTTGGCCCCGCTCTCCTGCTCTCTGCTCATTGGCCAATTGCTCACTCTGTTATGTAAGCCAATGAGGAGGGAGAGACCCAGGAGAGCCGCGCCCTCATGCACATAGCTGGATTGAGATGGGGCTCCCATAAGTTTAAGGAGGGGGGGGGGGCTGCACCCACAAGGTGTTTTTTACCTTAATGCCTTTTATGCATTAAAAAAAAAATCTTCTGCCTTTAGAACCACTTTAAATTTACTCAGCAGTGGGGACCTCCTCCTACGCCCAAGTCCCATAGCTGCTGCATGGGCTGCTATGACTACAGTTATGCAACTGTTCTCTCTATCTGTGCTGAAATCTTATCGCTTACATTGTTCCCAGTTATCTCTGAGGACCAGTGTTATGGAGAATAGAAGAGAGAGAGGTTTTTGTCACCCTATTCTAGGTTAACAAAGCTGTTTTTGCGCTTTTTTGCTTTATGTTTTTTAAGGTTCTTTGTGGTTAAAGCTTCAAAACCTCTGTAGTGTACTAGTGTATGTAGTGTATTCATGTTTCCTTTACTATACAAAAATGCTGTAATCACACAAACTAAGTTAAGATTTTAGGAAAACTCTAAAAGGCCTTCAGAGTATTACAAAATATGCCTACAACATACACATGCACACACTATCTATCCTTCCTAGCAAATGAACATGGACAACCACGGCACTACCTGACTGGAGTTTGCATGTTCTCCCTGTGCCTGTGTGGCTTTACTCCCACACCAAGACATGCTGGTAGGCCCTGTCTAAATTGTCCCTAGTATGTATGAATGTGAGTTGGGTACCGTAGATTGTAAGCTCCTTGAGAGCAGGGACTGGTGTGAATTTACTATATATATATGTGTAAATTGACAGTGCTATATAAGTACCAACAATAAATAAATACATTGGATGTGATTACACTAAACAGCTACTTAGCTTTTCCTGGCGATGGCGTCTTCCTCCTCTTGTGTTCAAGATCTCTCCAGATTGCTTCTTGCTTCTGGGGTCCTTCCAAACTACTACCAGTTTCATTGTATCCTCAACACATAGCTGTCCAAGTTCTTTATTCCCTCCTCCTACTTCCTGTAGCATTACTTCTAGTCCTCAGCTCACAAACCAGTCCAACAAGTTCATTAGCTCACAAATAGGGGAAGCCTAGCTTCTAAAAACAATACATGTAACTAAAATGTATCATTAGGCTATGCAAATCACTAAAAAAGCCATAGTATCACATGCCTAAATGCAGTATGATGAGTGGGCGTCGTCACCCCAGGACAGAATGTGTATTAATGGCAAGATAAGGTGAAAATAAAGAGAGAAAAGCCTAAAAGAGGAAACTAATGAAACCACCACATCTAAAGAATTGTAAGATGCAATATATTACATATATTCCCTTCAGTTGTTTCTTTGTTGACCAAATGTGGGTAACTAAGTGTCCCCCAAAAACACATTAGACTTTCCCTTTAACTACAAAGAACTTTCAGACAACGTGAGATTCTGTTTAGGAACAAGTGTCGTCCTGTCCATTTTCTATAATGAGATATGTTGTCTACATGAGTGTCTAAATACAAGCTCCGCGGTTTTACTGGCAGTGTATGGCTCTGAGTAAACACGGTACATTATCATTATCCTTCCTTCGTCACACTAATTATACTTTAAAATTTCCGAAACGCAGTGTGTGGCTTATCTAGCTTTGGCATCAGAGGCAGAGAGGACTGAGAGTGAATCAGATTTGTAGGATGCTCATTTAGGAATTCTGACGCCTTAAAAGCCAACTCCACTCCAAACATCTCAAAAGTGACTCGGTATATGCAATGCGTGTATGGAGGAGTGGAAAGACCAGTTGGAGGGATGAAACATCATCTCAACAAAGGAATGGTCCAAAGTAGGAGGGCAAACACTACAGGTCAATACTCGGCAGTCTTAAGGAAAAAATGACATTCTTCCGAGGGCAGTGAGGAGCACATTTTGGGCAGGGAGGACAATCGGTTGACAAGAGACGTGAAAGAGGACATCTACCATGTCAAACTGGAACAACCATCGATTAACAGAAGTAAAAGTCAATGACACCATCTGAATTCAATCTATAATGCCATTTTAATGTCTCTACTCCAGCAATTTAGCAACATTTCACAACTTCAGCCATCCAACTCGAATGATTGACACCTACCCAGACACCAAGGATGGGATTACCTGTCTCCACAACTTTCATACCTCCAATCTTGCTCTTGGACAACAAACATCTGCCTTGACCCATTCCATGGATCAAGGAGTGGCTATAAATGTTGGGGGTATGTTTCTGGCACTCATTAGAACTGAAGAAGTGGCTTGGAGAATCTACGAAACATCTTCAGCATTTCAGAACTTGCCCAGTTGAATGTGACTAGCTAACTACTACTAGCTCCACCCAAAACAGGTATTTAAATTTTGAACAGGGATTAATGTAATCACCTGCCAACTTTTTACATCACTGACGTCACCATGGAAACTGTGTCTCCATTGGAGAACAGGTAACTTGTTTGCACCGATCAGGATTGTCCTGGATTGGCAAATTTGCCTGATGAAGATTTCCATGAAATTTCAACAGATCATCTGGCCATTGTCTGCTCCTGGGACTCTGGTGAGTGCTCCTAAGCTGCTTTGCAGTCCCTCTCATATTTCTTTGTGGCCTCATTTTCCCACAGCCAGTAAGGTGGGTCTTGTGTTTTAGGGTACAGCCCCTCCCCCCATATAATAGCATTACAAATCCCAAATCCGGCCAAAATCCTCTACAAAAGTCAGAAACTCCATCTGATTTAGCTCTGTTGGGGCTCCTTCACAGGTGTTGTGATCTCTAAAGAGTGATCCACATTTAGATCACTCTTCAGATAGCATTTGACAGACAGTGAGGAGGTATTGTATCACCTCCTCACCACCTGCTTTACGGTGTGTGGAGTGCTTGCAGAGTGGCCCCATTTCCCTGAATGGGTCAAGGTCGGTGAGCACTATGTCCGTATAGAATAAAAAGAGGTTTAATTCCTTTTGTGACTAGCAAAGCATTGTGTCCATGGCACGTGTACAATGCCAGTTAAAGTGGGAGCCCTTGGGGGGTAGAAATGCAGCACAAGTTTGATAGTGTAAGGAGGCTGGCCTGAAGGACTAGGGGATCTGCGGTGCACATAGTAGTGTACATGGCCACAACTACCGTAACATGTAAGGCTTGTTCCAAACAAACCAAAGTGAGGGGGGAAAAGGATAGGTTTGGGAAATGAGAAATATGAGAGGACATTACAAGGAGGCAGAGAAAATAGATAAAATAGATTACAGGGCCATTAAAGTGGTTGTAAACCCTCATGTTTTTTCACCTTAATGCTTCCTATGAAGAAAAAATGAAGCCTTATGCCCCGTACACACGATCGGAAATTCCGCCAGCAAAAGTCCGATGAGAGCTTTTGGTCAGAAAATACGACCGTGTGTATGCTTCATTGGACTTTTGCTGACGGAATTTCGGCCAGGAAAAGATTGAGAGCATGTTCTCAATTTTTCGGTCGGAAAAAGTTCCCGATCGGAAATTTCCAATCGTCTGTACAAATTCCGACACGCAAAATTCCTACGCATGCTCGGAAGCACTGAACTTCATTTTCTCGGCTCATCGCAGTGTTGTACGTCACCGCGTTCTTGACGGTCGAAAGTTCCGAGAACTTTTGTGTGACCGTGTGTATGCAAGACAGCTTGAGCGGAATTCCGCCGGAAAAACCATCAGAGCTTTTTCCGATCAAAATTCCGATCGCGTGTACGCGGCATTACAATCATTTTAAGTAGTGGATGTGTATGGGTTATTATGAAGAATAACAATATCATTTTGGAGCTTTCTGTAAATGTAGAAGTGTGAATTTATTCCTGGCATGTTACAATATACAACAAGAAAATCATTTATCATTTAAAAGTCCTTAACCAATTGCCTACTGGGCACTTTCACCCCCTTCCTGCCCATTTTCAGCTTTCAGCACTGTTACACTTTAAATGACAATTGCGCGGTCATGCAGCACTGTATCCAAATTACATTTTTATCATTTTTTTTCACACAAATAGAACTTTCTGTTATAAAATTTTGCAAACAGGTAATTTTTCTCCTTTACTGATGGACACTGATAGGCGGCACTGAAGGGCACTGAGGCCGCGTACACACGCGGGGACTGTTCGCCCAACTTTGTCCGTCAAACAGTTTCAGCGGACAGTCCGCTCAAAATTAGCATGGACGGACATGGCCACACACGACGAATGAACAGTTTGCTGAAACCGTGCGCGATGACGTGAACGGCACGTACGACGGGACGAAAAATACGACGTCCTATACACTGCATTATAACTTTCGGCGTGTAAATCCTTTCTGAGCATGCGCGGAACTTAGTTTGACGAACAAGCCTACACACGAGGGGACTGTTCGCTGAAACAAAGTTTCAGCGGACAGTTTTTCGGAAATTCCGAAAAACCTTGTTCAGCGGACTGTTCGCTGAAACTGTCCGCTGAAAGCCCACACACGAGCGGACTGTCCGCCGAAACACTGTTCAGCGGACAAAGTTGGGCGAACAGTCCCCGCGTGTGTACGCGGCCTAAGAGTCGGCACAGATGGGCACTGATAGACGACACTTTTGGGCACTAATAGGCTGCACTGAAGGGCACTGATGGGCATTAATAGGTGGCACTGATGGGCATTAATAGGTGACACTGATGGGCACTAATCACCTGCACTGAAGTGCACTGAGAAGCGACACTGTTGGGTACTAATAGGCTGCACTGAAGGGCACTGAGAGGTGGCACTGATGGGCACCGAGAGGCGGCACTCATGGGCACTGATAGGCGACACTCATTGGCACTAATAACCTGCACTGAAGGGCACTGTGAGAGGCGACACTGATGGGCACTGAGAGGTAGCACTTATGGGCACTTTTGGGGCTGCACTGATAATCAGGACACTTATTTACTCACCACTGGGTTTTTTATTTTTAGCTAAGCCAACGAAAATAGACCAAGAAATGTGAAAAAAAAAGTTTCTTAGTTTCTGTTATAAAATTTTGCAAACAGGTAATTTTTCTCCTTCACTGATGTGCACTGATGAGTCGGCAGTGATGGGCAATGATGAAGCGGCACTGGTGGACACTGATACGCAGCACTGATGGGCACTGATTGGCAGCACTGATGGGCAATGATGAAGCGGCACTGGTGGGCACTGATACGCAGCACTGATGGGCACTAATTGGCAGCACTGATGGGCACTATTGGAGCTGCACTGATAATCAGGACAGTGATAATCAGTTCCCGGATTATCAGTGTAGATTTCCCTTTTCACACAAGCTGGTTACCAGCTCTCCTCTCCTCATGCTGTGACAGTGTGAGGAAAGGAATGCCCGTATCCGGCAAATATGTTTTCATCGTAATCAGCTGTGATTGGCCCTTTACCCTAATCAGTGATCAGCTGTGTCCGAAGGATGTCTATTGACGTCCTACCAGAAACTGGACCACTGCGCTGTAGCCGTCATTCGGGTATAGCGTCGTTAAAGGATAAGTTCTCTCTTACAGAAAAAAATAATAAATGCGCTTATTTTGCAATTACAAATGTGCATTTATTTATTTACTGCAGGGATCTGGAAAGCATTTCACCCACAATCAATAGATTAGCAGATGACGGGTGCAAGTGAGCTACTGCAGACATCTCCTCCAGCTTTCATCCCAAACCTCTGTATGAGCTTTCTGTTTGAAAGCAGGAGGAGTTGTCAATGTAGTACAAGAGCGCTCATCAGCGCCCCCTGCAGCCCATTGAAACTACAAGTCTGTCTGCCACAGTGGAAGACGGTACTTGTAGTTCATTCATTTACAGGAATCTGTAAATGAATGATGCAGCTGTGTGGGCGGAGCTGTTTTTAAAAAGTGACAGAGGGTGTGGGAAGAAGAACCCCTGCCCATTGTCATAGGGAAGGGGGGGGGGGGGGTGGAGGCAGGGGCTGGAACATGTAACATGTAACATGTTCTAAAGGAGAACTTAACTGGAAAAAAATGACATTTGCCCAGTGAAATGACTTGACTCAGGTGATACACGGATAAAACAAAGTACAGCATTTATAAAGCTTGTTTAAGCTTTCAGATAGCAGGGGGCAGAGCGCTGAAGTTACACTTTTGCAGAGTTCAGTGAGAGCTGATTGGAGGGAAGGCACACACCATACAGAAACAGAGCTGAGGCTGTCAATTAGAGGCTGTGTGCTGGAGATCCCTCCCTTGTCACCTTTTTTCTCTTGGCATCAGGAAAACCTGTCAGAAGTGACTCATGCAGATAGCAGAGGAAGGAGGCGGCAGACAGAAATGACGCTTAGTGCTCTGGAATGAGATACACACTATAGAGGGTATGCTTTTTTCATATTTCATGTCTGAGGTTTACAACCACTTTAAGCTCCAGTCTGTGACTTTACCTAGTATAAGATGATGTCATTAGTCTGTTGCAGGCAGGAGGAAGCATTTCCTCAGTCTCCCCTCCCCAGAGATTAGGCTGTACACTGTAACTTTGTAGCAAGTCACAAGATAAAAGGTTGCAGCAGGGGCTGATCTGCGTTGGGTATTTGTGAACTCAGTCAAGAACTGCACAAACACCAGGATTGCCATGACTGTCATCTCTGAGCTGGCATCTTAGTCCAGAAAGCTGCCCCTGAATGGTACCTGAAAAAAGCTGGCGCCATCCTTCTGGAGATAAAAAACAGGTGACGGTATTGTCAGGGCCCAGGGGGAATACTGTGATCTTTTTAAGAGGTCATAGACAGTGATGTAAGTAGCTCAGTTAAAATAAACGGAGTTACTGAACACAGTTACTTTAGAGGGTAACAAGTAATCTAACTGATTACTCTTCCCCTCATGGTAACTCAGTTCCCATTACTTGGGCGGCGTTTCCGCAATTACATCTACCGCTCGGGAGGCCCGCCATGGCCGCGCTGCCTGGCCGTTCGTTCCGCCGCAGGGAGGGGGGCTTTCGCCCGCTGAGCTGAGAAGAGGCTGAGACTCAGAGAGAGTGTCTGGACCGCCCCATCCCGCCCCCCGCCTATCCAGAGAGAGAGAGAACGTAGGGAGGCGGGGCGGACACTGAAAAATGAAGTCAGCTGACACCAATCGAGTGAAGGGGAGGGTCTCTCTCTCCCCATGAGGAAAGGCATCCCTGGAGGCATTCAAGAAGGTGACTGTCTGAAGATTCAAATTGCAGTGCAATCGATCCATCCCAAGTCCTTCACCACCTCTGCTTCTTACTGATCCCATCCCTACCCACCCACCATCACTTCTACAACAGAGGTGATGGGGGGATACGGTAGGGATGAGTTCAGTGGTGGTGGGGGATGGGATCAGTTATGCCACGTACACACGATCAAACAAGCGGGTGGAAAAGTCCGGCAAACTCAAGTCCGCCGGACAATCCCCCCGCGTGTAGCCTCCGGCATAAATTTTTGACCCGAAAGTACGGCAGACTTAGAATGCCGTGTTGCACTCCAATCTTCCCGCCCGACTCGCGTTTCGGCGGACAATCCGGCCGTGTGTGTGCCAGTCCGCCGTACTTTTGAAATGAGCGGACTTTTCCCACCCGGAGAAAAGTCCGCTCATTTCGAGCGCGTCTCCAGGTAGGCGGGGCCCGCGAAAGAGACGTCGCTGGCCCCGCCGCCTGGTATGGACTTAAAGGGGAACCCCCACGCCGAAAAAAATCGGCGTGGGGGTTCCCCCCAAGTCCACAACAGACCCTTGTCCGAGCACACTACCCGGCCGGCCAGGAAAGGGGGGGCGAGCGCCCCCCCTCCTGAGCCGTACCAGGCCGCGTGTCCTCAACATGGGGGGTGCCTTGGGGAAGGGGGGGCCGCGCGGCCCCCCCACCCCAAAGCACCTTGTCCCCATGTTGATGAGGACAAGGGCCTCTTCCCGACAACCCTGGCCGTTGGTTGTCGGGGTCTGCGGGCGGGGGGCTTATCGGAATCCGGGAGCCCCCTTTAATAAGGGGGCCCCCGGATACCAGCCCCCCACCCTATGTGAATGAGTATGGGGTACAATGTACCCCTACCCATTCACCTGTAGAATAAAAGTACAAAAAAAACACAACACACGAGATAAAATACTTTATTGCACAGCTCCGGGGGCCTTCCGTCTTCGGGGGTCTTCTCGCCGGACTCCTCCGCTATCTTCTTGTAGCTCTTTTACTAGCGGAGGAGTCCGGCTTTCTTCCTCGCCGCCGGCCTCTTCTCCCGACTTCGGGGGTCTTGTCCCCCTCTTCGGTTCTTCTGCCGGGCCACCGCGCCTTCTTCTAGCTCTTTTACAGGCGGTGGCCCGGTCTTCTGTCGCCGCCGCCTTCCGTTCTTCTGTTCTTCTGTTCTTGTCTTCTTCTTCTTCTTCAGATGTTGCCTCGCCGAGTCCTCCGCTCACAATGACGGGGAGCGGGCACACGGCGACTTATATAGGGACAAGGGGCGGGGTCTTCGGTGGATGTCACATGGGTTCATGTCACATGGTGACCCCGCCCCCTTACGATGTCACAGTCCCGGAGGATGCTGGGACTGTCGCCATGTGACATCAACCCATGTGACATGAACCCATGTGACATCCACCGAAGACCCCGCCCCTTGTCCCTATATAAGTCGCCGCGTGCCCTCTCCCTGTCATTGTGAGCGGAGGACTCGGCGAGGCAACATCTGAAGAAGAGAAGAAGAAGAAGAACAGAAGAACAGAAGAACGGAAGGCGGCGGCGACAGAAGACCTCCTGTAAAAGAGCTAGAAGAAGGCGCGGTGGCCCGGCAGAAGAACCGAAGAGGGGGACAAGACCCCCGAAGTCGGAAGAAGAGGCCGGCGGCGAGGAAGAAAGCCGGACTCCTCCGCTAGTAAAAGAGCTACAAGAAGATAGCGGAGGAGTCCGGCGAGAAGACCCCCGAAGACGGAAGATCCCCGGAGCTGTGCAATAAAGTATTTTATCTCGTGTGTTTTTTTTGTACTTTTATTCTACAGGTGAATGGGTAGGGGTACATTGTACCCCATACTCATTCACATAGGGTGGGGGGCCGGTATCCGGGGGCCCCCTTATTAAAGGGGGCTCCCGGATTCTGATAAGCCCCCCGCCCGCAGACCCCGACAACCAACGGCCAGGGTTGTCGGGAAGAGGCCCTTGTCCTCATCAACATGGGGACAAGGTGCTTTGGGGTGGGGGGGCCGCGCGGCCCCCTCCTTCCCCAAGGCACCCCCCATGTTGAGGGCACGCGGCCTGGTACGGCTCAGGAGGGGGGGGGGCGCTCGCTCGCCCCCCCTTTCCTGGCCGGCCGGGTAGCGTGCTCGGACAAGGGTCTGTTGTGGACTTGGGGGGACCCCCACGCCGATTTTTTTCAGCGTTGGGGTTCCCCTTTAAGTCCATACCAGGCGGCGGGGCCAGCAACGTCTATTTCGCGGGCCCCGCCTACCTGGAGACGCGCTCGAAATGAGCGGACTTTCCTCCGCATGTGTGGGCGAGTCCGTTCATTTCAAAAGTAGGGTGGATAGTACGGCGGACTTAGTACGCTGTATTAGTCCGCTGAAAAAGTGCCGTGTGTGGGCAAGTAGCCCGATCGGAAAGTCCGACGGACAGTCTGGCGGAAAGTCCGCCAGACTTAGTACGTCGGACAGACGGTTACGTGTGTACGCGGCTTAAGAGGCAGAGGTGGTGGTGGTGGGAGAGGATGGCACCACTACCGCTGCCACCCCCCCAAGTACCACCACTGCCACCCCACCAAGTACACCACTGCTGCCACCCCCCCCAAGTACCACCGCTGCCACCCCCTAAAGTACTGCACACCACCACCACTGCCACCCCCCCCTAGTACACCACCACCCCAGGTACCACCGCTGCCACTCCTCAAGTACCACCACTGCCTTCCCCCCAAGTACACCACCACTGCCACCACCCCAGGTACCACCGCTGCCACCCCCTCAAGTACACCACCACCGCTGCCACCCCCTCAAATACCACCGCTGCCACCCTGTCACAGTTATTTTGCTTAGTAACTAATTACTTTTCCAATGTAGTAACCGAGTCACTAACGCAATTAATTACTTCTAATGTCAGTTGTGCAGACGGTGTCACACCTGGATGGTTCCTTTGACCCTTTTCTATGTCTGTAAGAAGTGCAACACGGATTCCCAACGGGCCACCTTGTGTTTAGTGTAATAGCTGTTTCTGTGCTCTAGTGGGAGGGGCTTACATATGTCTGATAAAATGGAAGTGTGCTCAGGCTTTGACATTAATGGAAGAATGTAACAATCTGAGTGACAAGAGAGCTTTATTTCCTAGCACAAATGTTGGCTGATCTGCTTTCTTGTAGGAGGTTGTAATGTACACGATAGAAATAGATTTCATTTTAAACATAACAGATATAAATGGTAACATGTTATACTTTTAAATGAACAGCCATTCCTAATAGTCTGAAAAAATATAATGGACGATGTCTCCACCTAGTGGTTGAATTTGAAATTGCGACTCAGAATAAGATTAATGGAGGATAATAAAGTGTAAAATATCGACTTGAAGAACAGGCCTTTTCTGGCTCTTTTTGTTTACAAGTTTACAAATTTAAATTAAAATTTTTTTGCTAGAAAATGACCTATAACCTCCAAACATTATATATATATATATATATATATATATATATATATATATATATATATATATATATATATATATATATATGTCAATATCTCTATCTATCTATCTATCTAGATCTACAGTGGTGTGAAAAAGTGTTTGCCCCCTTCCTAATTTCCTGTTCCTTTGCATGTTTGTCACACTTAAGTGTTTCGGAACATCAAACCAATTTAAACAATAGTCAAGGACAACACAAGTAAACACAAAATGCAATCTGTAAATGAAGGTGTTTATTATTAAAGGTGAAAAAAAAATCCAAACCATCATGGCCCTGTGTGAAAAAGTGATTGCCCCCTAAACCTAATAACTGGTTGGGCCACCCTTAGCAGCAACAACTGCAAACAAGCGTTTGCGATAACGTGCATTGAGGCTTTTACAGCGTCCTGGAGGAATTGTGGCCCACTCATCTTTGCAGAATTGTCCTAATTCAGTTACATTAGAGGGTTTTCGAGCATGAACAGCCTTTTTAAGGTCATACCACAACATCTCAATAGGATTCAGGTCAGGACTTTGGCTAGGCCACTCCAAAGTCTTCATTTTGTTTTTCTTCAGCCATTCGGTGGTGGACTTGCTGGTGTGTTTAGGATCATTGTCCTGCTGCAGAACCCAAGTTCGTTTCAGCTTGAGTACACGAACAGATGGTCGGACATTCTCCTTCAGGATCTCTTGGTAGACAGCAGAATTCATAGTTCCTTTTATCACGGCAAGTCTTCCAGGTCCTGAAGCAGCAAAACAGCCCCAGACCATCACACCACCACCACCATATTTTACTGTTGGTATAATGTTCTTTTTATGAAATGCAGTGTTCCTTCTACGCCAGATATACTTGGACACACACCT
Source organism: Lithobates pipiens (assembly GCF_037356315.1). Classification (NCBI taxonomy): domain Eukaryota; kingdom Metazoa; phylum Chordata; class Amphibia; order Anura; family Ranidae; genus Lithobates; species Lithobates pipiens. The sequence continues at coordinate 53,133,961 of NW_027507764.1, read as the reverse complement.
TCCAAAGAGTTCCACTTTTGTCTCATCGGTCCACAGAATGTTGTCCCAAAAGTCTTGGGGATCATCAAGATGTGTTGTGGAGAAATTGAGACGAGCTTTGATGTTCTTTTTGCTCAGCAGTGGTTTTCTCCTTGGAACTCTGCCATGCAGGCCATTTTTGCCCAGTCTTTTCCTGATGGTGGAGGCATGAACGCTGACCTTAACTGAGGCAAGTGAGGCCTGCAGTTCCTTGGACGTTGTTGTGGGGTCTTTTGTGACCTCTTGGATGAGTCGTCGCTGCGCTCTTGGGGTAATTTTGGGCGGCCGGCCACTCCTGGGAAGGTTCACCACTGTTCCATGTCTTCGCCATTTGTGGATAATGGCTCTCACTGTGGTTCGCTGGATTCCCAAAGCTTTGGAAATGGCTTTATAACCCTTTCCAGACTGATAGATCTCAATTACTTTCTTTCTCAATTGTTCCTGAATTTCTTTGGGTCTCGGCATGATGTGTAGCTTTTAAGGATCTTCTGGTGGACCTTACTGTGTCAAGCAGCTCCTATTTAAGTGATGCCTTGATTGTGAACAGGTGTGGCAATAATCAGGCCTGGCTGTGGCTAGAGAAATTGAACTCAGGTGTGGACAACCACAGTTATAGTATGTTTTAACAAGGGGGGCAATCACTTTTTCACACAGGGCCATGATGGTTTGGATCTTTTTTCACCTTTAATAATAAACACCTTCATTTACAAATTGCATTTTGTGTTTACTTGTGTTGTCCTTGACTATTGTTTAAATTGGTTTGATGTTCCGAAACACTTAAGTGTGACAAACATGCAAAGGAACAGGAAATGAGGAAGGGGGCAAACACTTTTTCACACCACTGTATATATCTATATATAGATCTATCTATATATATAGATAGATAGATAGATATACAGTATCTCACAAAAGTGAGTACACCCCTCATATTTTTGTAAATATTTTATTATATCTTTTCATGTGACAACACTGAAGAAATGACACTTTGCTACAATGTAAAGTAGTGAGTGTACAGCTTGTATAACAGTGTAAATTTGCTGTCCCCTCAAAATAACTCAACACAGCCATTAATGTCTAAACCAGGCTTTCTCAACCTTTTAACCCTAGAGGAACCCCAAAAATAATTTTCCTGTCCCGAGGAACCCTTACTAAACCCAAATCATCAGGGCTCAATAGGAACAATGCTCCTTATACTGGTGGTCAATAGGAAGAATGTCCCCCTTAAAATGCTGTTCAGAATGCCACCCTTAAAGACAGCTAAAAAGATATTTGGTGTCGTGCTGCTGACTAAGTGATGCTGAACTTTAAACTCTGCAGGCATCATCAAATAGGTGGTTCATCAGCCACAGCTCAAGGAACCCCTAGCAACCTCTGGAGGAACCCTGGTTGAGAATGGATGGTCTAAACCACTGGCAACAAAAGTGAGAACACCCCTAAGTGAAAATGTCTAAATTGGGCACAAAGTTTCAATATTTTGTGTGGCCATCATTATTTTCCAGCACTGCCTTAACCCTCTTGGGCATGGAGTTCACCAGAGCTTCACAGGTTGCCACTGGAGTCCTCTTCCACTCCTCCATGATGACATCACAGAGCTGGTGGATGTTAGAGACCTTGCACTCCTCCACCTTCTGTATGAGGATGCCCCACAGATGCTCATAGGGTTTGGGTCTGCAGACATGCTTGGCCAGTCCATCCCCTTTACCCTCGGCTTCTTTAGCAAGCAGTGGTTGCCTTGGAGGTGTGTTTATCATGTTGGAATTTTGCCCTGCAGCCCAGTCTCTGAAGGGAGGGGATCATGCTCTGCTTTGTCCCTTTCTTCCGCTCCGCTGGTGTTTGTCAGGCTTACCGTTTTCCCTGTGACACCCGAGAAAGGACCCCACAGTGCAGCCGGCTCATCACAGAGGCAATAAGAGAAAGTGATCCAGCAGCTAATGAGCCACTCAGACTACTTTCATAAGAAAGAAGAAACACCAGGGTCATGGCCGATAGCTTCAGCTATAATCCTGATAAGCCACTTGCAAACCACAATGTATATATACATATTGCGGACAGGAAGGAAGGAAGTGGATATAATGCAATCATCTAAACACACATTGATGTACACATATAATATATACAACACCTTTTCATTGCTTTAAAGGGTAACTCCATTATAGAGGGAAAAAATTGCAAATAAAATAAAAAATAATATAGCACATACAATTGCAGCACAAGTCATATTGTAAGGCACATCTAAGGGATGCAGACCCTGCCACTTTCCTCATTAGAGCCCTGCAAGTTCAATGGGATATTTAATAGACCAAAAGGGAGCAAACAGGATAAGTTCATTATTAGACATTATATACACTTTAAGTGACTAAGCATTTTCAAGTGAAGTCATATTGAATACATTTTCACCGTCACATCTAAAGTAAATGAACCCGTGATAAAGCAGAAGGCCCCAATACTCCATAGAGGTTCAGGGACAAGTGCCCTGTGTCTCTCAGTGCCAGTTCTGCCATTCTTCAATGCAGCTTCAACTTGCAGTCAAACAGCTCAAGAGAAACTTAACCACTTAAGCCCCGGCCCATTTTGCAGCTAAAGGACCAGGCCCCTTTTTGCGATTCAGCACTGCGTCGCTTTAACTGACAATTGCGCGGTCGTGTGACGTGGATCCCAAACAAATTTGGCGTCCTTTTTTTCCCACAAATAGAGCTTTCTTTTGGTGGTATTTGATCACCTCTGCGGTTTTTATTTTTTGCTCTATAAACAAAAATAGAGCAACAATTTTAAAAAAATTCAATATTTTTTACTTTTTGTTATAATAAATACCCCCAAAAATTATATAAAAAAACATTTTTTTCCTCAGTTTAGGCCGATACGTATTCTTCTACATATTTTTGGTAAAAAAAAAACGCAATAAGCGTTTATTGATTGGTTTGCACAAAAGTCATAGCGGCTACAAAATAGGGGATCGTTTTATGGCATTTTTATTAATATTTTTTTTTTACTAGTAATGGCGGCGATCAGCGATTTTTAGTGTGACTGCGACATTATGGCGGACATGTCGGACAATTTTGACACATTTTTGGGACCATTGGCATTTATACAGCGATCAGTGCGATTCAAAATGCATTGATTACTGTAAAAATGTCACTTGCAGTGAAGGGGTTAACACTAGGGGGCAGTGTAGGGGTTAAGCGTGACCTAATGTGTGTTTTTTTACTGTAGGGGGTGTGGCTTGGCATGTGACATCACTGATCGTCGTTCCCTATGACAGGGAACAGACAATCAGTGACAAGCTCACTAGGAAGCACGGGGGGAGAGGTTTGTTTACACTTACCTCTTGATGCAAATCGCACCGCAAAGAATCAGTACTTGGTATCAGTGAGTACTTACCGAAAATATTGATACTCGTACTCGCCCATAAAAAAAAAAAAAAACAGTATCGGCGCAACCCTAGAGAGAACCCAACAAGCAGAAGACTTGTGAAAAAAAAAAAAAAAAAAAAAAAGAAAATGAACAAACTAAGTAAATATAACGGAAAGAGTGAAGAATCCAGCAAATATGTAATAGGTAGTAAAAGTTACAAAGGTGAACTTATGCTTCAGCCTAAACTAGGCCACAGAGTCCCTACAGAGTCCCTACAGAGTCCCTGCACGAACACAAACGCCTTTGAAATGAATAGGCTTACTTGCCGCATTTATGCTGAAAAATATGTGTTAACTGGAGGTGAAAAGTGCAAGACTTCGATTTTAAAAACCCCCGGCACGGGTTTCCGCTCTCTCCCAGCCAAGATTCATGAAAAAGTTTACCTAAGCTTTTAAGAAGAAAGTGAAAGGAGAACGGCTCTCCAATGTTTCCTGGCCAACAGGTTAATGTAGACTATATACAATGTTCTGTTTGCAGAAGTAACTTGTTGAAGAGAAGTCACGGGGGGGGGGGACCCCAATAGAAGTCATACAGAGGTGTTAATAATATGAGCCGACTCCTTTATTTGTAGGAGTAAGATTAAGATTGGATTGCAAGATTATTTTTTAGATAGTCTTATTTTGTTGGTGATGGTAAAAGCTGTCAGATCCAAGGAATTATGTCTAATTACATGTTAGGTCCTGATCAGACAGGTTTAATATAATCTATAATAAAGCAAGTATTTTTCTTTTTTATATATGCTTATTGACTTAAAAATTCATTTGAATTTTATTTTTATTTAGCTAGTGTAGCGCTGACATCCTTGCCTATTGATGTGGTTATGTATATTTTAATGTAAGGTTAAAAAGGAAGTAAACCCTGATGAGTTTACTTCCTCTTTCATTCCCTGCAAAGGTAAAGCATAATGGACCAACTATGCATCGCATAATAGTTCATTATGTGTCACTTACCTGACACAGGAGCCAGTGATGTCACCGCTGTCCCCTGTAGTTCCGAGCGTCCATCTTCTTGGTGGGTCTCGCCGCTCCGCCACTGTCATTCGGCGAAGACGCGATGACGTCACTCCCGCGCATGCGCACGGGAGCCGACACGCGTGGCATTTGCCCGCAGACAGCGGCGTGCCGGCGCACTGAGCGCACCGCCGTCTACGGCTCATGCGCCGTAGACAGTGGTGCCTGTCTTTCGGCAAATATCTCCTAAACCGTGTAGGTTTAGGAGATATTTCTTGGACCTACAGGTAAGCCTTAATATAGGCTTACATGTAGGTCAAAGTGTGTTGTAAGGGTTTACAACCACTTTAATAGACATTACTGTGGTTCCGTACCAGAGCCATCTAGTGACCAAATATGGGTAATGCACCTGTATATTTTTACTGGAGAACAACCTAAAGACTTGGACAGGAAGTGACTTTTTTTTTTTTTTTATCATTTTTATTGGGAAAAAAATAATACAAAGGTATATAAAAAAGAAATATACAAATCCAGTGCATTTTCTTGAGATAGCGTATGATTAAAGGTACAATAACAACAAAGATAGAGATAATAAGGTACAGTGGACAGTCCACTTAGGCGGAGTCCATGGCAAGCATTAAAGTAACCCCCTAGGAGTGTATTGTAGGAAGCGTTATGTAAACCGTAATATTGACAACACAGGTAACTATAGCGATAGTAGTGATGCCATTGTCAATAGAACAAGGGGGGTCCATCAAATAGAGCCTAGATACGGGAGAGTAGACCAAAACTGGATGGATCTATGGCTTAAACTCTAACAGTAGCAGGTGACAGCAAAGGCTAGAAGGTAGTTAAAGTGGTTGTATGGTCAATTTTTTAACTTTTACCTACAGGAAAGCCTATAATAAGGCTTACCTGTAGGTAAAAAAAATATCTCCTAAACCTGTACGGTTTAGGAGATATTCCCCTCGGTATGCGCCGCTGACTGCAGCGGCGCATGCGCACAAGGGGGTTCTCGCCGTGAAAATCCGGCAGCGCTGGTCCGGCCGGACTGAAATCTCCCGCGCGCATGCGCGGGAGTGACGATATCGTGGCTCCGGCCACTCACAGCGCCGGAGCCGCGATACCCGGAAGAGACGCCGAGGGAGCATGTCAGCTCCCTCGGCGTGGATCGGGTCAGATGTCGGGGCCTCGTTCTAAGGTAAGTATTTCATAATGAGCTAGTATGCGGTGCATACTAGCTCATTATGCCTTTTTCTTTGCAGGTTTAAAAAAAAAAATAAAAAATTTGCGGGTTTACTACCGCTTTAACATAGCCTAAAGTTGTTAAACAGAAGTCGTAGAACAAAAAAAGGGGGGGTAGAAAGGGGGAGGGGGAGGAGGAAAAGAGGGGGAATGGGATGGATGAGACATATACCATTACGCTGAGAAGGGTTCGTTGGTAAGATCCAGAGACAGAGGAAGTCCCGGGGAGGAGCTTTGGAGGTACCGAGCCTACGTGTGACTGTTGTTTTGATTGAGAAGGTTGACCTCCTTACCAGGAGTCTGTATGACCTACCCAAGAACACTCTCTTACGCAGTGCATGCTGGGTAGGGGATAAAAAGGACCCGAGCAGCCATTTTAGGTCTCTTGGGATCATGTTGCCTGCCTGTGCGGATCTGTGGGGAGGTTTCCCGGAGACAACGGCCTGTAGCCACGTTCGGTTTTGAAGTGACCTGACGTAGCCGGAGAGTAGGAGACCGGATTGAGAAAGTCCAGAGACACTCAGCGGAGAATCAAGGAACCGGATTCATTCAGCGGAGCGATACAGAGCGCCTGGTCCAGCTGACTGAGAGGCAAGCTACAGTCACCGGATGTCAGGGAAATAAGCGCATCCCTATGCGCAATTGTGCAAGGTTAGTGAACCAACATAGGCATTGCCGTGCTAACGAGCGTCAGCGCACACGGAGGCGCAATGTGCTTTCTAAAACGAACGCCTGGCGTTGCGTTCGGGCGAAGGCGCGTGCGCGATAATACTGTGTTTTTACGAACGCATGTGCGCAACAACGTCACTGTCGTACGAACACACATACGCAATGGTGCACGTACGACGTGACACAGGCGCCTTGTCTAGTTAAACACTCCGCTGACAGTGCTGCATTGCTGGATTATCGTCAGCTTCTCCTGTATACCTGTGTCTGTGATCTCTGCTACCTGATCTCCTGTGTACCGACCTGTTTGACCTGCTCCTGTTGAACTCCTGGCTCTTACTACCGGCTTGCACCCGACTTCTCTTTGACTGCTTCCTGCTTCTGATCCCGGCTTGGCTTATGGACTCCAAATACTCCGGTCTCCTGTTCTGGACTTGTGGTTCCGATCTATGGACTGATTTACCGTGTTTGACCCCTGGCCTGGCCTTGACTCTTCTACTGGAATTCTGTTTGTCCTTCCCTTGGACATCTTAAGCACGGTTGCCTCCAGAGACTTGCTTTACTCAGTTCCTGACACCAGCTACTACTACCAGGCAACCCATGCTTCTGTGGGCACTGCATCCCTGTGTCATCTTCAGGGTTGTGCTGCACTCGGCCACAAGGAGAGCCCTTTCAGCATCTCGGCCTCCCTCCAAGTCCGTGACAGTATAATCCAGCCATGTCAGAGGCCGACAGAGGTGACTCCCCAATGGAGGCCATTCTGCAACATATCATGGCCCTTACCCCAGTCATTCAGGAACTCCAAGAGGGATACCTCCGGTTGAAGGAACATTCTGCAGCACCTACCAGAGTCACCCATTTCCTCCGGCCAAACTGCTGCTACCATAATTATGGCTCCTCCAGAACTACGAGTCCCAGCGCCAGAACGTTTTAGTGGGAATCGAAGGAAATTCAGATCCTTTAAAAATTCTTGTTACTTATACTTTACCTTGCAACCTCAGACTTTTGCCACTGAAAAGATCAAAGTAGGTTTTACCATTTTGCTACTAAGCGATGAACCTCAGACGTGGGCCTATGGCCTATTGGAACAAATCAGTTCCTTCATCAACACTGTGGACCAGTTCTTCAAAGCTATGGCACATTTATTTGATGACTCCTTACAGGCAGCAACAGCTGAAGCGACTTTGTACTCCCTTCGCCAGGGCCAGCGGCCTGCGGAAGATTATACGGTGGAATTCCACACATGGTCTACAGATTCCGGTTGGAACGAAGCGGCATTGAAATATCAGTATCGGATGGGGTTGTCTGAGGCCCTCAAGGATGAGCTAGCCAGATTAGAGGTCCCCCCAACACTTGAGGATCTTATTCAGCTATCTATCCAGCTTGACAGACGTTTACGGGAATGCCAGTCTGAACGTGCTCAAGCCCCCCATCCTGTCCAGGTTCCACTTTCAGTTTGCTCCAAGTCAACTTCTTTACAGATTGGCTTGTTCCATCCAGCATTAACCTCCGAGGAAAGACTTCATCGCCGGCAGGTGAACCTTTGTTTTTACTGTGGGGAATCGGGACATTTCATAAACAACTGCCCCACAAGACCAAATAAAACCAACCCTCAGTACTCCAGTCCACCTTCAAGTAGCGAAGTCTGTTTCAGCCCATATCGTACTTCTTGTCACACTGCTGGTGGCAGGCGCAGAAGTTCATCTGCAGGCAATACTTGATTCCGGGGGAAGTAGTTGTTTCCTGGATTTGGCCTTAGCTAAGAGTCTCGCTCTCCCACTTAATCTCAAGAAACAGAGACTGACTGTTCATCTGGCCGATGGCTCCTTAGCTCTGGGTATGTCACCCAGGAAACAATACCCATCCTTACCACCACTCAGGTCATCAGGAGTTTCTTAAGATTGATGTCCTGAGTTCCCCCATGTTTCCCATCATCCTGGGAATCCCATGGCTACAGGCGCACAATCCTCAGATTGATTGGCTCAAGAAGGAGGTGTTCTTTACATCTACCTATTGCCGGCAACATTGTCTGGCCCTTTTATCCAAAGACTTTCCTAGTTGTCTGACCGTACAACCCATGCCCAGACCAGTTCCTAATATACCAGCAGTTTATCAGGAATTTAAAGATGTTTTTGATAAAAAGAAGTTGTTACTGGGGGCTCCAATTCCTTTTGGTCGGATATTTCCCCTTTCTGAGACCGAACTTGAGGCCTTGAGACAATATACAGTGGTGTGAAAAAGTGTTTGCCCCCTTCCTCATTTCCTGTTCCTTTGCATGTTTGTCACACTTAAGTGTTTCGGAACATCAAACCAATTTAAACAATAGTCAAGGACAACACAAGTAAACACAAAATGCAATTTGTAAATGAAGGTGTTTATTATTAAAGGTGAAAAAAAATCCAAACCATCATGGCCCTGTGTGAAAAAGTGATTGCCCCCCTTGTTAAAACATACTATAACTGTGGTTGTCCACACCTGAGTTCAATTTCTCTAGCCACACCCAGGCCTGATTATTGCCACACCTGTTCACAATCAAGGCATCACTTAAATAGGAGCTGCTTGACACAGTAAGGTCCACCAGAAGATCCTTAAAAGCTACACATCATGCCGAGACCCAAAGAAATTCAGGAACAATTGAGAAAGAAAGTAATTGAGATCTATCAGTCTGGAAAGGGTTATAAAGCCATTTCCAAAGCTTTGGGAATCCAGCGAACCACAGTGAGAGCCATTATCCACAAATGGCGAAGACATGGAACAGTGGTGAACCTTCCCAGGAGTGGCCGGCCGCCCAAAATTACCCCAAGAGCGCAGCGACGACTCATCCAAGAGGTCACAAAAGACCCCACAACAACGTCCAAGGAACTGCAGGCCTCACTTGCCTCAGTTAAGGTCAGCGTTCATGCCTCCACCATCAGGAAAAGACTGGGCAAAAATGGCCTGCATGGCAGAGTTCCAAGGAGAAAACCACTGCTGAGCAAAAAGAACATCAAAGCTCGTCTCAATTTCTCCACAACACATCTTGATGATCCCCAAGACTTTTGGGACAACATTCTGTGGACCGATGAGACAAAAGTGGAACTCTTTGGAAGGTGTGTGTCCAAGTATATCTGGCGTAGAAGGAACACTGCATTTCATAAAAAGAACATTATACCAACAGTAAAATATGGTGGTGGTAGTGTGATGGTCTGGGGCTGTTTTGCTGCTTCAGGACCTGGAAGACTTGCCGTGATAAAAGGAACTATGAATTCTGCTGTCTACCAAGAGATCCTGAAGGAGAATGTCCGACCATCTGTTCGTGTACTCAAGCTGAAACGAACTTGGGTTCTGCAGCAGGACAATGATCCTAAACACACCAGCAAGTCCACCACCGAATGGCTGAAGAAAAACAAAATGAAGACTTTGGAGTGGCCTAGCCAAAGTCCTGACCTGAATCCTATTGAGATGTTGTGGTATGACCTTAAAAAGGCCGTTCATGCTCGAAAACCCTCTAATGTAACTGAATTAGGACAATTCTGCAAAGATGAGTGGGCCAAAATTCCTCCAGGACGCTGTAAAAGCCTCATTGCACGTTATCGCAAACGCTTGGTTGCAGTTGTTGCTGCTAAGGGTGGCCCAACCAGTTATTAGGTTTAGGGGGCAATCACTTTTTCACACAGGGCCATGATGGTTTGGATTTTTTTTCACCTTTAATAAGAAACACCTTCATTTACAAATTGCATTTTGTGTTTACTTGTGTTGTCCTTGACTATTGTTTAAATTGGTTTGATGTTCCGAAACACTTAAGTGTGACAAACATGCAAAGGAACAGGAAATGAGGAAGGGGGCAAACACTTTTTCACACCACTGTATTGACGAAAACATTGAAAAAGGATTCATTCATTCTTCCACCTCTCCTGCTGACGCAGACATCTTCTTTGTGGAGAAGAAGGACAAGACAAGACTTTGAGACCATGTGTAGATTACAGGGAATTAAACAAGATCACCCTTAAAAACCGCTACCCGCTTCCGCTTACCCCCGAACTCTTCCAAAGGTTCCGTACAGCACACATTTTCACCAACCTTGACCTACGTGTAGCTTACATTTTGAGTATTTAGTCATGCCGTTTGGGTTGTTCAATGCCACGACGACTTTTCAGCATTTTATTAATGACATCTTCCAGGAGCACTTAGACCACTTCGTTGTCGCCTATCTCGGTGACATTCTTATCTTCTCTGCCACTCTGGAACTTCACAGAATGCACGTTAAGAAGGTACTATGCATCCTTAGAACACACGGATTATTTGTTAAGGCTGAGAAGTGCGACTTTGAAAAGGAATCCATTCAACTCTTGGGACTCATCATTGTCACAGGTGGAATTACCATGGATCCCCAAAAGGTGAAGTCTAGCCTTGATTAACCAGCTCCTTCTGACAGGAAGGGTGTTCAGAGATTTATTGGCTTTGCAAACTTTTACCGAAGATTCATAAGGAACTTCTCCACCATTGTAGCACCCATTACTCAGACCACTCGCCAACATACCAAATTTCATTGGTCCGTAGCAGCGCAGTCCGCCTTTGACCCTCTTCACTTCCGCGCTGATCCTGCAGCACCCTGATCCCGCCTTACCCTACGTCCTGGAAGTTGGCGCCTCGGAGGTGGCCACAGGGGCGATTCTATCCCAAAGTCAAGGCTCCAAGGCATTGCTGCATCCCGTGGCTTTCTCATGAAAGATGAGTCCCCAGAAAAGAACTACGATGTAGGGGATCGGGAATAGTGATGGACGAACGTTTCGCCCGGCGGTCGTTTCGCGGCGAATTTCCGACATTCGCGGTCCGCACGTTCGAACGCCTTTTTCCGTCGTTCGCCGCGGCGGACTTACGTGTTTAATGTATACAAGAACTTTAACCTTTGGTGACACGTTTATCATGTGATACAGGACAGCCAATTGAGACATGACAGCACATGGACACTTGTACATTCCCCCTAACCTATAAATACACCCGATCCGGTGGCCATTTTACATTCTTTCTTCTGTTACGATAGGGACAGGTTCCTGTGTGGAGTAGGGAGAGATAAACCACTAGCTATTTGGTACACAAAAGTTCTTTTCAGGACTGGTATAGGTGTTAGGTGTTGATAGGTTTGCTGTGCTGCTGATTCTTGCAGCAGCCTGAGTGTCTTTTGTTAGTTTAGAGAAAGGGAAAGGACGGTGTATGCTACAGGGACAGCCAGATTAGTCTTTCATCATCATCATCATCATCATCATCATTAGCTGTTACTATCAAGGTCCACAAAAGAGCTGTTCCAGTAACCACTAATCGTTCTCTTTTTTTGCCAATTTGTATAGGGACAGGAAGGAAGCAGTGTTGTCAGGCAGTGAGGGTAATTTTAAAGACTTGCTGTTATTATTAGTTCCACAAAGGTTCTTTTCAGGACTGGTATCAGTGGTACAGTAATAGGCTTGTACATGTATAATATTCTTTCTTCCAAATATAGAAAGGATATTATACTTGACTGCTGCCCTTCTGCTGCAGTCTGCTAAACATTCACAACTCACTTGTTCCACAAAAGTTCTTATAAGGACTGGTAACTTGGTATAGGGTGCTACGGTACATAGGCTTGAGTGCGGTACAGTCTGCTGTTCTGTAAGGACCGCTATCGGTCCACAATAGATAGGGTTGACGTGCACCACTGCTGACCGCTGCCCTATACTGCAGCAGTCCTTCAGCGGTATAGGGACTGACGTACAGTCTGCTAATCACTAACACACAACCTGCTTGTTCCACAAAAGTTCTTATAAGGACTGGTAACTTGGTATAGGGTGCTACGGTACATAGGCTTGAGTGCGGTACAGTCTGCTGTTCTGTAAGGACCGCTATCGGTCCACAATAGATAGGGTTGACGTGCACCACTGCTGACCGCTGCCCTATACTGCAGCAGTCCTTCAGCGGTATAGGGACTGACGTACAGTCTGCTAAACACTAATACACAACCTGCTTGGTCCACAAAAGTTCTTATAAGGACTGGTAACTTGGTATAGGGTGCTACGGTACATAGGCTTGAGTGCGGTACAGTCTGCTGTTCTGTAAGGACCGCTATAGGTCCACAATAGATAGGGTTGACGTGCACCACTGCTGACCGCTCACCTATACTGCAGCAGTCCTTCAGCGGTATAGGGACTGACGTACAGTCTGCTAATCACTAACACACAACCTGCTTGTTCCACAAAAGTTCTTATAAGGACTGGTAACTTGGTATAGGGTGCTACGGTACATAGGCTTGAGTGCGGTACAGTCTGCTGTTCTGTAAGGACCGCTATCGGTCCACAATAGATAGGGTTGACGTGCACCACTGCTGACCGCTGCCCTATACTGCAGCAGTCCTTCAGCGGTATAGGGACTGACGTACAGTCTGCTAAACACTAATACACAACCTGCTTGGTCCACAAAAGTTCTTATAAGGACTGGTAACTTGGTATAGGGTGCTACGGTACATAGGCTTGAGTGCGGTACAGTCTGCTGTTCTGTAAGGACCGCTATCGGTCCACAATAGATAGGGTTGACGTGCACCACTGCTGACCGCTCACCTATACTGCAGCAGTCCTTCAGCGGTATAGGGACTGACGTACAGTCTGCTAATCACTAACACACAACCTGCTTGTTCCACAAAAGTTCTTATAAGGACTGGTAACTTGGTATAGGGTGCTACGGTACATAGGCTTGAGTGCGGTACAGTCTGCTGTTCTGTAAGGACCGCTATCGGTCCACAATAGATAGGGTTGACGTGCACCACTGCTGACCGCTGCCCTATACTGCAGCAGTCCTTCAGCGGTATAGGGACTGACGTACAGTCTGCTAAACACTAATACACAACCTGCTTGGTCCACAAAAGTTCTTATAAGGACTGGTAACTTGGTATAGGGTGCTACGGTACATAGGCTTGAGTGCGGTACAGTCTGCTGTTCTGTAAGGACCGCTATCGGTCCACAATAGATAGGGTTGACGTGCACCACTGCTGACCGCTGCCCTATACTGCAGCAGTCCTTCAGCGGTATAGGGACTGACGTACAGTCTGCTAAACACTAATACACAACCTGCTTGGTCCACAAAAGTTCTTATAAGGACTGGTAACTTGGTATAGGGTGCTACGGTACATAGGCTTGAGTGCGGTACAGTCTGCTGTTCTGTAAGGACCGCTATAGGTCCACAATAGATAGGGTTGACGTGCACCACTGCTGACCGCTCACCTATACTGCAGCAGTCCTTCAGCGGTATAGGGACTGACGTACAGTCTGCTAATCACTAACACACAACCTGCTTGTTCCACAAAAGTTCTTATAAGGACTGGTAACTTGGTATAGGGTGCTACGGTACATAGGCTTGAGTGCGGTACAGTCTGCTGTTCTGTAAGGACCGCTATCGGTCCACAATAGATAGGGTTGACGTGCACCACTGCTGACCGCTGCCCTATACTGCAGCAGTCCTTCAGCGGTATAGGGACTGACGTACAGTCTGCTAAACACTAATACACAACCTGCTTGGTCCACAAAAGTTCTTATAAGGACTGGTAACTTGGTATAGGGTGCTACGGTACATAGGCTTGAGTGCGGTACAGTCTGCTGTTCTGTAAGGACCGCTATCGGTCCACAATAGATAGGGTTGACGTGCACCACTGCTGACCGCTGCCCTATACTGCAGCAGTCCTTCAGCGGTATAGGGACTGACGTACAGTCTGCTAAACACTAATACACAACCTGCTTGGTCCACAAAAGTTCTTATAAGGACTGGTAACTTGGTATAGGGTGCTACGGTACATAGGCTTGAGTGCGGTACAGTCTGCTGTTCTGTAAGGACCGCTATCGGTCCACAATAGATAGGGTTGACGTGCACCACTGCTGACCGCTCACCTATACTGCAGCAGTCCTTCAGCGGTATAGGGACTGACGTACAGTCTGCTAAACACTAATACACAACCTGCTTGGTCCACAAAAGTTCTTATAAGGACTGGTAACTTGGTATAGGGTGCTACGGTACATAGGCTTGAGTGCGGTACAGTCTGCTGTTCTGTAAGGACCGCTATAGGTCCACAATAGATAGGGTTGACGTGCACCACTGCTGACCGCTCACCTATACTGCAGCAGTCCTTCAGCGGTATAGGGACTGACGTACAGTCTGCTAAACACTAATACACAACCTGCTTGGTCCACAAAAGTTCTTATAAGGACTGGTAACTTGGTATAGGGTGCTACGGTACATAGGCTTGAGTGCGGTACAGTCTGCTGTTCTGTAAGGACCGCTATAGGTCCACAATAGATAGGGTTGACGTGCACCACTGCTGACCGCTCACCTATACTGCAGCAGTCCTTCAGCGGTATAGGGACTGACGTACAGTCTGCTAATCACTAACACACAACCTGCTTGTTCCACAAAAGTTCTTATAAGGACTGGTAACTTGGTATAGGGTGCTACGGTACATAGGCTTGAGTGCGGTACAGTCTGCTGTTCTGTAAGGACCGCTATCGGTCCACAATAGATAGGGTTGACGTGCACCACTGCTGACCGCTGCCCTATACTGCAGCAGTCCTTCAGCGGTATAGGGACTGACGTACAGTCTGCTAAACACTAATACACAACCTGCTTGGTCCACAAAAGTTCTTATAAGGACTGGTAACTTGGTATAGGGTGCTACGGTACATAGGCTTGAGTGCGGTACAGTCTGCTGTTCTGTAAGGACCGCTATCGGTCCACAATAGATAGGGTTGACGTGCACCACTGCTGACCGCTGCCCTATACTGCAGCAGTCCTTCAGCGGTATAGGGACTGACGTACAGTCTGCTAAACACTAATACACAACCTGCTTGGTCCACAAAAGTTCTTATAAGGACTGGTAACTTGGTATAGGGTGCTACGGTACATAGGCTTGAGTGCGGTACAGTCTGCTGTTCTGTAAGGACCGCTATCGGTCCACAATAGATAGGGTTGACGTGCACCACTGCTGACCGCTGCCCTATACTGCAGCAGTCCTTCATCGGTATAGGGACTAAGAGTTTTGTCACAGGGTCATTTAAAAAATGACAGGCAGAGGAAGAGGCAGGCCCTTCCGCAGGGGTGGTAGGGGTAGGGCAGGAGCAACAGGCTTGAGCCAAAGTGGGAAGTTGCAGAAGGTGCGTTCAATTACTTTAAAGGATGCACCAGACTTGGTTGAGTGGCTCGCTCAGCCTTACTCTTCTGCACCCTCCTCATCCTCTCGATCTGCACCCTCTTCTTCACTCTCTGCTATGTGCACCCCCAAAGACACTACCACCAACAACACGACCACCACCACCACCACCACATACCTTCCGCTTGAGTCACTGGAATTATTTTCCGATCCATATCAAGAGGACATTTCTGATGCGCAGCCACTCTTGGTATTGGATCAGGAAGAGGAGGTAGCAACAAGCGCTACTCAGCAGTCTGACGCCAGTACCCAGATCAGCCCAAGGAGGAGGTTGGTCCCCGGTGTTGCTGCCTACTCCGAGATCTCTACTTATAGCGGTGGGGAAGGTGACGTTGATGATGACGTGTCTAGTGATGTCACGTGGGTGCCCACAAGAGAGGAAGAGGAGGGGAGTTCAGAGGGAGATATGGACCAGCAGATAGGGAGGAGAAGCAGCAATGACTTACATTGCACAGCAGGGACAAAGCAGACTGCAAATGTATCAGGAGCGAGTCATCGACCATGTACGGTCACATCTGGCGCTCCCAGGACACCGGCACATGGCTCCGCAGTGTGGGCTTTTTTTAACGTGTCCGCTGCTGACAATAGCGTTGCCATCTGCAATCTTTGCAGTCAACGCGTTAGTCGCGGTAAGCCCAATACTCACCTAGGGACGACCGCCTTAAGAAGGCACATGAGCAGCCATCACCGAGCCCAGTGGGAGCAACGGAACACACAAAGCCACACTGCAGGCTCTCACCGTCCAGCCTCGTCTTCTACTTCTCCTTCTCCTCTCTCCTCACAATTGTCCTCCACTCCACCTTCCATCACGCCAAGCTCACATTTTTCTGCAAAAAGGCAGGCTTCCGTGGGCCTAATGTTTGAGCGTAAAAAAATGATGACGCCGGATAACCCTCTTGCCCAACGGTTGGCGGCTGGCTTGTCAGAACTCATAGCCCGCCAACTACTGCCATATAAACTGGTGGACTCGGAGGCCTTTCGCAAATTTGTGGCCATTGGAACACCACAATGGAAGGTCCCAGGAAGGAAGTATTTCTCAGAGAAGGGCATCCCAGAGCTATATGGCCATGTTCAGCGGCAAGTGAATGTATCTCTGGCACACAGTGTCGGTGCCAAGATACATCTGACCACAGACACGTGGTCTAGCAAACACGGGCAGGGAAGGTATATCAGTTTTACTGCCCACTGGGTGAACCTTCTGACGGCCGTCAAGCATGTAACCCGTGGCACCCGTGTAGATTTGGTTTTACCGCCACGGATTGCATGCAGGCCTGACTCTTCTTCTCCTCCTCCTACTCCATCCTCCTCCCTCTCCTCCTCAGCTGCCTCCTCCTTTTCCGCTGCTAGCGTCTCTTCCACTGCACCGCCCAAGCTCCCCAGAACCTATTCCACATGCCAGGTGAGACGTTGCCATGCCGTGCTGCGTCTGTTGTGCCTGGAAGCAAAGAGCCACACTGGCCCGGCACTCCTTTCAGCTTTGCGTTCACAGGCAGATGAGTGGCTAACACCGCTCAATTTGACAGTTGGTAAAGTGGTGTGTGACAACGGTGCCAATCTGCTTAGCGCATTGAAACAGGGCAAAATCACGCACGTGCCGTGCATGGCACACGTCTTAAACTTGGTCGTGCAGCGATTCCTTGTCAAATACCCTGGGGTCCAGGACATCTTGCGGCAGGCAAGGAAAATCTCGGCCCATTTCAGAAGATCTTACACGGCCATGGCTCGCCTTGCTGACATTCAGCGGCGACACCATCTGCCGGTCAGACGTCTTATTTGCGATTGCCCGACGCGATGGAACTCAACCTTCTATATGCTTGATAGGCTGCTCCAGCAGAAACGTGCAGTTAACGTCTACCTGTATGAACTCTGCGAAAGAAACGGTTCTGGGGAGCTGGGTTTTTTTTCACCGCGCCAGTGGCTGCTCATGCGCGACACATGCAGACTTCTGCGGCCATTTGAGGAGATCACCAAACTGGTCAGTCGCAGCCATGGCGCCATCAGTGACATGGTACCTTATGCCTTCTTTCTGGAGCGTGCATTGCGTCGTGTCATTGATCAGGCTGTGGAGGAGCAGGAGCGGGAAGATGAGGAAGTCGCAATGCTGGATGAATTCCCAGGGGGGGCTACTCTATCTGAGACAAGTCAACAACAGGAGTCTGATGAGGAGTCAGAGGAGGATGGTGCCGGGGCGGATGAGCAGGAGCAAGAAGAGCATGCTTTAAACCTTTCTGGGATCCCTGTTGTGCGAGGATGGGGAGAGGAGAATGAAGAGGACGACATTATCCTGGATGATGAGCAGGAGCCAGGCCACCACACCGCTTCCACTTTAGTGCAAATGGGGGCCTTCATGCTCCAGTGTTTTAATAGGGACCCCCGTATAAAAAGCATGAGGGTCAAGGACCAGTACTGGGTGGCAACGTACTTAGACCCCCGGTACAAACACAAAATGGCGGAAATGTTACCGCCGTCGCAGAGGGCTGTCAGAATGCAGCACTTCCAGGCCTTGCTTCGAGAAATGCTGCATTCTGCTTTTGCGTGCGCTGGCAGAGGAGCAATTCCCACTCCCAGAGAAGGATTTGCGGGTACCAATCCAACAGCGCCTGCAAGAAGAGGCCGGTTTGAAGATGTGTTGGTGACTTCGGATATGAGGTCATTCTTTCAGCCGACCCATCGACAGGTGTCATCCGGATCCAGCATCAGGGAACGCCTAGACCGTCAGGTGTCCGACTACATTGGGTTAACGGCCGATGTGGACGCTCTGAGGAGTGATGAACCCCTAGACTACTGGGTGGGCAGGCTTGACCTCTGGCCAGAGCTTGCCCAATTTGCAATCGAACTGTTGGCTTGCCCCTCATCCAGTGTCCTGTCCGAAAGGACGTTCAGCGCAGCAGGGGGGATTGTGACCGATAAGCGTACTCGCCTAGCTCACCACAGTGTTAACTACCTCACATTTCTAAAAATGAATGAGGCATGGATCTCGGAGGAATTCAACACATGTGACCAGTAGACCATGTATATGTCTATAAACTATTTTTTTAATCAAGCACACAGACCTTCTTAATTCATTTGGCTCACTTCCTTGACCCAAAAAAGCACACCGTACTATATGCCCCTACCCTCCTCTTTGAAGAGGTTGAGCGGTGTCATATTTCTACTGGGGCTGCTTATGATATCCCTGTGCTGTGCTGACTTCCTCCTGGGGGTTCTTATTATGAAGGGATCACACTATCCCTGTGCTGTGCTGACTTCCTCCTGGGGGTTCTTATTATGAGGGGATCACACCATCCCTGTGCTGTGCTGACTTCCTCCTGGGGCTGCTTACGGTGCTGCTGTCAGTGCTGTATGTCACGGTGCTGCTGTCAGTGCTGTATGTCACGGTGCTGCTGTCAGCGCTGTATGTCACGGTGCTGCTGTCAGCGCTGTATGTCACGGTGCTGCTGTCAGCGCTGTATGTCACGGTGCTGCTGTCAGCGCTGTATGTCACGGTGCTGCTGTCAGCGCTGTATGTCACAGTGCTGCTGTCAGCGCTGTATGTCACGGTGCTGCTGTCAGCGCTGTATGTCACGGTGCTGCTGTCAGCGCTGTATGTCACGGTGCTGCTGTCAGCGCTGTATGTCACGGTGCTGCTGTCAGCGCTGTATGTCACGGTGCTGCTGTCAGCGCTGTATGTCACGGTGCTGCTGTCAGCGCTGTATGTCACGGTGCTGCTGTCAGCGCTGTATGTCACGGTGCTGCTGTCAGCGCTGTATGTCACGGTGCTGCTGTCAGCGCTGTATGTCACGGTGCTGCTGTCAGCGCTGTATGTCACGGTGCTGCTGTCAGTGCTCTGTATTACGGTGCTGCTGTCAGATGCCTCTATCACGGTGCATGTGTCATTCCGGTATGTCACGCTGCTGGTGATCATCTCCTGCACCCTCTTCTTTGCCTACCCTGGTCCCTGACCTTCCCTCTCCTCCATTGCCTTCATTAGCTCCATAGTCCTGAATTGTTAGAACAATTTCCCAAATAAAATAAAAATGCTTGTAGTTATCGATCCCAAATTCACCTCATACATGTATTATGTCATTGTCCAGATGGTGGGACTACGTTTTACCCCCTAATAATTACCACGTGGCCGCAAATTCGACATGAAGGTTTGCAAAGTTCGCCTCCCATTGAAGTCAATGGGGCCCGCGGCGAACGTTCGGTTTCGCGAACGTTTGGGTCCGTTCGCATTTCGCTTTCGCGAAACGTCCCGTCGGAAGTTCGTCCATCACTAATCGGGAACTTTTAGCAATTAAAACTGCTCTCGAGGAATGGAGGGATCTCCTGGAAGGTACCGCACGGCCAAACACTTGAGACCCCGACAGGCTCGATGGGCTCTATTTTTCTCAAGGTTTAATTCTCATATAACCTATCGCCCAGGGTCAAAGAATGGTAAAGCGGATGCCTTGTCCTGAATGTTTCCGAATACTCTAGAAGTAATTACACTCAGTACAATTTTGTCCCCCCAAAATTTCCTACTAATTCAACCAGATCTAAGATCCTCAATTGAGCAGGCCTCTAGCCAGTGTACCGAAGCTGAAGTTTCTTCCTTGAGAAGCCAAGAAGGGCTTCTATGGCACCAAGACAAGATTTTTATCCCTCAGCAAGCCAGAATACAGGTGTTGAAAACTTTTCATGATCATCAGCTAGCTGGCCACTTTGGGGTCCGAAAGACAACTGAACTTGTGCAGCGATCCTTATGGTGGCCCACTCTGAGATCGGACTGTAAGAAATACGTTGACTCCTGTACAACCTGCCAGCGTAACAAGGGGTCCAACTTTATACCAGTGAAATTTACTGTTATAAACAATCATAATGTGTAAAAAAATAAATAAAAATACCTGATCACTTCCCCAGAGTAGTAGAGTGTTACTATGGTAACAGTGTATTGCTCTGGTTACATTTGGTTAAAAAAAACAGTAAAAATAAATAAAAGAATAATAAAAAACACACAGTTATGTAATAACGCTGTACTGCACAGTAAATACATTTTACTTTTTTTTTATTTCTTCATTTTACAAAAAAACTCACTATGCCTCTTACTAAATACCTTGGACTGTCTACTTTCCAAAAAGGGGTCATTTGGTAGGTATTTGTCCTGTCGTGGCATTTTCGGGCCTCAAGAAATTAGATAGGCTGTCAGTACATCGGGATTGATTGATTGATTTTCAGATTAAGGTCCCTTTCACACGGCTGTCCAATCAGGTCCGCCTGTTCGTTTTTCAGACGGACCTGATTGGACCCTCCATTCACCCCTATGGAGCGGCGGATGGCGGCGGTGACATGTCTGCTGACACCCGCTGCTATCTGATCCTGTTCGCCAAATCCAGACGGATGGTGACCCTATTTTCCATCCGTCTGGAGGATCGGATCAGATGAAAATGGACAGGCGGTCAGTTTTCATCTGATCTCCCCATAGAGGAGAACAGGGCTCTGACAGGCCCATCTCTGCACAGTGAGCAAAGACAGATCTGTCATCTGCCTGCTCAGGAGGGATCAGCGGATCGATCCCCCGATGAGCAAAGCGGAGTCCCTCAAACGGATCCGCCCCCAGTGAAAGGAGCCATACTGTATAACATAGTTTGAGGACGCTATAACTTTCCTGCAGACTAAATAATATACACTGATTTGGGTTATTTTCACCCAAAAAACTGTAGCAGAATACATTTCACCCTAAAAACAGAACTGAAGAAAAATGCGTTTTGTTTTTCAGCATTTGCAGTGTTTTCCTTTTATTTAGCAAAAAATAAAACCCCGGAGGTGACTAAATATTACCAAAAGAAAGCTCCATTTGTGTGAAAAAAAAAATAATAAAAATGTAATATAGGTACAGTGTTGCATGATGGCGCAATTGTCAAAATTTGACAGCCCTGAAAATTGGCCTGGGCAGGAAAGGGGTGAAAGTGTCCGGTATTGAAGTGGTTAAAGCAGAACTAAAGGCAGCAATACTTACCTCTGCTCCAATGATCCGACACCCGCAATGTCCCTCTCCAGCGCCGGCATCTTCTCAGTGGCTTCTTCCGGGGACTCAGTGGCTTCTTCTAAGGACTGATGTTATATTGATGTAAGGGAGGAATGTAATGAGGACCCTGATGTATGGGGGGGGGGGCTCTGATGGGGATCCAGATAGAAAGGGGGGGGGGATTTGATGAGGACCCTGATTTAGAAGGTAATCTGATGGAGATCCAGATGTAAATGGGGACTCTAACGTGGACACTGAGGGGACACTGATATAAGTGGGGGACTCTGATTGGGATCCAGATGTAAGGGGGGGCTCTAATGTGGACACTGATATATAAATGGGGACTCTCATGGGGATCTAGAAGTAAGGGGGGATCCGATTGGGACACTGATGTAAAGGGGCACTCTGATGGAGACCTTAAAGACCTAAAATGTTAAATCTGATGGGGACCCTGATGTAAAGGGGAGAGGGGTCTGATGAGAACCCTGATGTAAGGGGGGCTCTAATGGGACATTGATGTAAGGGGGGCTCTGATGGGACATTGATGTAAGGGGGACTCTGATGTTAAATTGATGTAAGGGAGAAATCTGATGGGGACCCTGATGTAAAGGGTGGGGGGATCTGATGAGAACCCTGATGTAAGGGGGGCTCTGATGGGACATTGATGTTAGTGGGGACGTTGATAGGAATTCAGAATGCACTGATCAGCGCTGCAGCCCGTTAATCGAGAAACACTTTCGAACATTCCTGCTTGATCTAAAATTCTGTTGATCAGAAATGACCATAGATGGAAAGAAATTCATCCGGTCCTCGCTGAACCGGCCTAATTTCAATCCTTCAATGGCGAGACCGAGGAGGACTCTGATGATGATATCATTTGTTTGGAATCATATCATGGTAATCCAAAAAAAGAGATCCCAGTAAAACGTAACAATTCCTTCATTGATCTATAAAAACGTATTTTTTTTCCTGCCCCCGAATATTTATAAAATAAACGATGTGGTTTTGAACATTTTGGAGATCCCTGCATTAAGGTGGCACATCTGGCCTGTTGGGCACCACAATACATATTAATATCACATTATGTAAAAAAGGGTGATGTGTGATTCTAAGCATGTCTGTTGTCTTAATGCAATGCACCTGAACGAAAAAAAGTTCTGGCTGTAATTATTTAACCTCTTGCTGACCGCCCCACATACATTTACTGCGGGGCGGCGGCTCCTGAGTGCAGATTCGCGTACAGGTACCTGATCCTGCACTTTTGGGTCTGTGGCCACCGGCGACTCGCTCCCGCTGTGATTGGACTCAACGGGAGCCAATCAGCGGGTCCAGCAGACTTGATATCCACCTGGACCTGCTGATCATTCCCCACAGAGGCAGAATGGTCTTCCTATGTAAACAAGGCACATTGTCGTTCTGTGACAAGGGAAGGTAGTGATCCTGTGTTTCTGCCAAGCTGAAACACGGATCTCTGCCTCCCTCCCTCAGTAAAATCACCTCCCCCACACAGTTACCAAGCACTCCCTAAGGACGCATTTAACCCTTTGATCACCCCTGATGTTAACCCCTTCCCAGCCAGTGTCATTAGTACAGTGACAGTGCATTTTTTTTTTTAGCACTGACCACTGTATTAGTGTTACTGGTCCTCAAAAAAGTATTAAGTGTCCTGCTATAAGTGGCTGATCGTCGCCATTTCTAGTTAAAAAAAAAATAAATAAAAAATTCCATAAAAATATCCCATGGTTTGTAGACTAGGGTTGCCACCTGTCCGGCATTCTCCTGGGCAGTTCGGGTTTTGAATGATGTGTCTGGGTTTCAGGTCCACCTGAAACCCGGACACAATATTCAGACAGGAATGTAGCTTAGAACAGGGCCTGAGAGGAGGGTGAGGGGGCACTATGCACGCCACATTACTATTCTCTTTGGAGCGCTGAATGGTGTCCCAGTTCTTTTACAAACCTATAGAGTATGCTGTGTGCCGCTAAAGTGTTTGGGTTTGGTTCGAAGAAAAAGTGGCAATCCCACTGTAGACGCTATAAATTTTGCACAAAACCAATCAATATACACATATTGGGAATGTTTTTTTTTTGTTTTTTTTAAACATATATACGTAGCTGAATACATACTGACCTAATTGATAAAGAAATTAGATTTTTATTGGATATGTTTTATAGCAGAAAGTAAAAAATACTGTTTTCTTTTTTTTGAAAATTTTCTATATTTCTTTTTTTGTTTATAGCGTAAAAAATAAAAACCGCAGAGATGATCAAATACCACTGAAAGTAAGCTCTGTGTGGGGAAAAAAGATGCACATTTTATTTGGGTACAGAGTCGCACAGCCGCAGAGCTCCCACCGGTCCCTGATTTGGAGCAATGTCCCTCTGTCCCTTGGAGAGACCGCTACACCTGTATTTAGGGTAGAACATACCTGTATTACATGTTCCAGCCCCTGCCTCCCCCCCCTCCCCCCGTGACAGTGGGCAGGGGTTCTTCGTCCAACACCCTCTGTCACTTTTTAAAAACGTCTCCACCCACACAGCTGCATCATTCATTTACAGGTTCCTGTAAATCATAGCTCCCAACTGTCCCTGATTTGGAGGGACTGTCCCTGATTTGGAGCAATGTCCCTCTGTCCCTCATTCCTCCTCATTTGTCCCTCATTTTGGTCTAATCTATATAGATGTATATAAAATGCACTTTTTATTTTCCAAAAAGTGTTTCCCGGTGCTAAACCTTTCATCCAAATTCTAAATTGCTGCGTTTGTCAATTTTAAAAGCCAAAGTAAAGGAATAGTAGTGGTAAAAAAAGCCCTTGTGGATTTAATTAACCTTTTTTTGGGGGGTTAATTTTCCTTTAAAGGGGTGTGGCAGTGGGCGTGTCCCATACCTACATATGTTTGCTACTAGGTGCTCCTCATTCCCATCTGAAAACATTGGGAGATGTGCCACCGAGAAATTATCAGTAAGGCCCCTTTCACACTAAGGTGAGGGCAGCGTCAGCAGTAAAATGCCGCTATTTTTAGCAGCGCTTTACCATCAATTTTGTGGCGCTATTCGACCGCTAGCAGGTGCTTTTACCCCCCCGCGAGCGGTTGAGAAAGGGTTAAAAGCCACCACAAAGCGCTGCTGCAGAAGCACTATGCCGGTTGTATACACCACTCCCTCACCGCTCCAAAGATGCGGCTTGCAGGACTTTTTTGAGCGTCCTGCCAGCACACCGCTCCAGTGTGAGAGCCCTCGGGGCTTTCACATTGGAGAGACAGGAGCGGCTGTTTCAGGGCACTTTGCAGGCGCTATTTTTAGCGCTGAAGCGCCTGCAAATTGCCCCCAGTGTGAAAGTGGTCTTAAAGGAACGCAGTGCCGAATCGCAAGAAAATGGCCTGGTCATGAACAGGGGGGGGGGGTAAATCTTCTGGAGTTGAAGCGATTATAATGTAAAACAGTATCAGAAATCACAAATCTTTCTTTTGCAGGTGTGATCAGGTACATTCCAGGCAGCAGCAGTAACAGCTCCTAGAAATTCACAGACAACAGCGCCATCTGCTGTACACTCTCAAAAGCACTGCTATGGGGGAAAAAGAAAAAGTCGCCCACAGTAAAGATGGCGCCCGCAGTACTTCCTGATTGTGAACAGCTGATTATGTAAGTTTGGTGACTACAGTGTCCGCGGGGGACCAAACTTCAGCAGAGGGAAATCGCGTTTTCTGGTAAGAGAGCTATCCTGCTTCCTCCTATTGTTAGTATTTATAGATGTTTAGGTATTCTACCCCCTCTGAGGGTCCTGGGTGATGGAGGCACAGGGGGGGGGGGGGGGGTTCCTGCCAGTACTGCAGATCCACCATAGCACTGAGGTGTGTGTCATGTGACCCTGACCCCCTTCTAGGTCATAGAGGAGTGTGGTGAGAGTCCTGCAGACAGCAGGGTGGGCTCCCTGTGAGCTCAGGGGGGTGAGGGGTGCTTATAAATGAATGCAGTCATGGCATGGGGTTGCTGGTGTCAGAGGAGAATGAATGGGCAGCCATTGCTGACCTCTGCTCTGGACAATGCTGGTTGCCTGGCTGCCATGGCGATTCTTCGCTTTCAGTGGTGCCCTGGAAGAAGTATATCCGCTCGCTGAGCAGGCCTTTAATGGAGCTTTTGGTTTACCCACCTAAGGAGCCTCTTTTTTGAGATTTGTTGTTTACAAGTTAAAAACTTTTTTTTGCTAGAAAATTAATTAGAACTCCCAAACATTATACATTTTTTTTTCCTAACACCCTAGAGAATAAAATGGCGGCCGTTGCAATACTTTCTGTCACACCGTATTTGCGCAGCGGTCTTACATGCGCACTTTTTTTGGAAAAAAATACACTTATTTGAAATAAAAAATAAGGCAACAGTAAAGTTAGCTGAATTATTATTCATGTTACACCAAGTAAATTGATGCCCAAAATGTCACGCTTCAAAATTGCACCCGCTCGTGGAATGACGACAGACCTTTACCCTTATAAATCTCCATAGGCGATGTTTAAAAAATTCTACAGGTTGCATGTAGACCAGAGGAGGTCTAGTGCTAGAGTTATTGCTCTCGCTCTACCTATCGTGGCAATACCTCACATGTGTGGTTTGAACACAGTTTTCATATGCGTTCGCTTCTGCACGCGAGCTTGGTGGGACGGGGCGCGTTTAAAAAAAAAAGCTTTCTTATTTATTTTACCTTTTATTTTTACACTGTTCTTTAAAAAAAAAAAAATTCTGTCACTTTTATTCCTATTACAAGGAATGTAAACATTCTTTGTAATAGAAAAAACGCATGAAAGGTCCTCTTAACCACTTAAGCCCCGGACGATTTTCCAGCTAAAGGACTAAGCCCTTTTTTGCAATTTGGCACTGCGTCGCTTTAACTGACAATTGCGCGGTCGTGGCTCCCAAACAAAATTGGTGTCCCTTTTTTTTTTTCTTCCCCACAAATAGAGCTTTCTTTTGGTGGTATTTGATCACCTCGGCGGCTTTTATTTTTTACACTATAAACAAAAATAGAGCGACAATTTTGAAAAAAAATGCAATATTTTTTACTTTTTGCTATAATGAATATCCCCCAAAAATATATAAGAAAACATTATTTTTCCTCAGTTTAGGCCAGTGTATTCTTCTACATATTTTTGGTAAAAAAATCGCAATAAGCGTTTATTGATTGGTTTGCGCAAAAGTTATAGCGTCTACAAAATAGGGGATAGTTTTATGGCATTTTTATTAATATTTTTTTTTTTTACTAGTAATGGCGGCGATCAGTGTTTTTTTTTTTTTTTTTTTTTTTTTTTTTTTTATTGTGACTGCGACATTATGGCGGACACATCGGACAATTTTGACACATTTTTGGGACCATTGTCATTTATACAGCAATCAGTACAATTAAAAATACACTGATTACTGTAAAAATGTCACTGGCAGTGAAGGGGTTAACCACTAGGGGGCAGTGCAGGGGTTAAGTGTGTGTGTGTTGTTTTTTTTTTAACTGTAGGGGGCGTGGCTTGGCATCTGACATCACTGATCGTCTTTCCCTATAACAGGGAACAGACAATCAGTGACAGGCTCACTAGGAAGCACAAGGAGAGGTTTGTTTACACAGACCTCTCCTCGTTCTTCAGCTCTGTGACCCGATCGCAGGACACCGGTGGCGATGGGGTCCGCGGGTCCCGCAGCCACGGTCACGGAGCTCAGGATCGGGTCGCGAGTGCGCTGCCGCCGGCGCGCGCGCGACCCAGGGCTGGGCACTTAATCTAACATACAGGTACGTGATTGTGCCCAGCGTGCCATTCTGCCGACCTATATCGGTGTGAGGCGGTCCTTAAGTGGTTAAATATGAGGTCTGGGGTCAAAAAGACACTAAAATGCAAAAAAAAAAAAAAAAAAAGTTGTCATTTAAAAAAAAAAAAAAAAAATGGCCCTTGTAAGAGCCATGGGCAGAAGTGATGTTTTGATGCCACTTCCACCCCGCAATGATATGGAGATGGGTGGGGCCCATCTTCCTCTCACTCGTCTCCATGTCCAGCAAGGGACAACATCCGATCACCTCCACCGAGGGCACTGGAGCAAGGCGAGGCCCTCTCCCGCCACTGATAAAAGTGATCCCGCGGCGAATCCACCGCAGAGACCACCTTTATCGGAAAGCGGACCACCGGGCAAAGAAGAGGATACCATGGTTATGGCAGCTAGCTGCTGCCATAAAAACGATATTACTCTTTAAATGTAGGACGTATATCGGCGTGCGGGGGTTCGTAAGTTGTTAAATCAGTATTTTTTGCTAAAAAACATTTATATGTGTGTTGTTTTTTTTTTTTTGTTTTTTTTTTTAAGCACAGACCCTAAAGAATAAAATGATGATCGTTGCAATATTTTATGCCACAATGTATTTACGCAACGGTCTTTCAAACACAATTTTAACCACCCGCCGCAGATGTACAAGATGGCTCGGCTGCGCAAATCGCTGTACCGGCGATGTAAACATCCCTTGTAATAGGAATACTACATGACAGATCCTCCTTACAGTGAGATCTGGGGTCAATAAGTCCCCACATCTCACCTCCTAGGACTGGGAAGCCCGAAATCCAACCCCCCCCCCCCCCCCCCAAAAAAAAAGATTTTGGCTTCCCCGCCGAGGCAGCACCATTTGTTTGAATGCAGAGGTCATAACATCGTGCCCGGCCTCCGAACAATCATAGAGACCCCGGGACCATCTGGTCCGCCGGAAATCTCTATGGTAAATCTCGAAGGATCCGTTCTCCAACTCACGGGAGGGGAGACGTCCCCTCTTGCCACCCATAAGAACAATCAAGCGGCTGAACAGTGTAGGGAATCTCCGGCTCTAATAGACGATATCTGAATGATGCCTGTAGCTGCACCCATTATTGAGATATCACCGCTCAAAGTCCAGGACCTCATATGACGGCCGGCAGGCGGGCGGGAAAGCGGTTAAATTAAAAAATGAAAAAAATGTAAATTGTTAACCCAATTATTATTATTTTTTGTATAGTGTGAAAGATGATGCTACGCTGAGTAATAGATGTCATGGTTTAAAATTGCGCACACTTGTGGAATGACGACAAACTACGGTTCTTAAAATCACCATATTTAAATTTTTTTACAGGTTACTTGTTTAGAGGTACAGAGGAGGTCTAGCACTAGAATTATTGCTCTCGTTCTAATGATCGTGACGATACCTCACATGTGTGGTTTACTTATGCGTAGTAAACGTTATGCGTAAGTAAACGGTGTGCGTATGCGAGCACGGAGGGGTGAGGTGCTTTAAAAATGATTTTTTATATAAATTTATTTTACTTTTTAATTTTACACTGTCCGTTTATTTATTTTATCACTTTTTTCCTAATGCAAGGAATGAAAACATCTCTTGTAGTAGAATTAAGGAATGATAGGTCTTCTTTATTGAGAAATCTGGGGTCAAAAATACCTCAAATCTCTCAATTACCTTTTTTAAGTTTTGTGCTTTTTAACTGCTTGCCGACCACGCCATAGCCGAAAGACGGCTACAGCACGGTCGTGTTTTTCTGGGTGGAGGTCCTCCCAGAATGTTGCTCCCGCAAACATCCGTGACCGCCGGGTCTTCTGGATCACGGTAAACGGCCGCTGGTAGCCATTTACCATCAATACGTCACATGTAAACAAATCGGCGTCATGTCATGACGCCGGTTGCTTCCTCCCCTCTCTGTACCGATTGGTACAGTGCGAGGGGAGCGGGGGAAAGATGGCAGTAGCGCTGTTGGCTGGATGTGTAGTGCCCATACTCTGCCAATACTCTGCAACACTGGGCAATACTCTGCCAGTACTCTGCCAATGCTGTCCAATACTCTGCAACACTGTGCAATACTCTGCCAATACTCTGCCAATAATCTGCCACAGTGTGCATGTGCAATGCTCTGCCAATACTGTACAACACT
Source organism: Lithobates pipiens (assembly GCF_037356315.1). NCBI lineage: Eukaryota > Metazoa > Chordata > Amphibia > Anura > Ranidae > Lithobates > Lithobates pipiens. The sequence continues at coordinate 53,104,552 of NW_027507764.1, read as the reverse complement.
CGGCCAATACCCTGCCAATACTCTGCCACACTGTGCAATACCCTGCCAATACCCTGCCAATACTGTGCAATACCCTGCCAATACTGTGCAACACTCTGCCAATACTCTGCCACACTGTGCAATACACTGCCAATACCCTGCCAATACTGCCAATACTGTGCAATACCCTGCCAATACTCTGCAATAAATTTTAACAGAAACAAAGAATTTATTTATTTATTTTTACCAAATTTTCTGTGTTTTTTGATTTATAGCGCAAAAAAAAAAAAACCCAGCAGTGATTTAAATACCACCAAAAAAAGGACAAAAACATCATATAGGTACAGTGTTGTAGGGCCGAAACAACTAATCAATTAATCGACAACTAATCGATTATGAAAATAATCGATTACTATTTTCATAATCGAGTAATCGGCCACTATCATAATGGGGTTAAAAAAAACTAAAATTAGTCCTTTATAGTACAAAAAGAGCAAATCGCTCCTGTAAATATTACTTTCACTGTCCCATAGTAAAAAATGAGCCCACGCGATCGGAATTCTCATCGGAAAAAGCTCTTGCCTACACACAGTCACATCAAATTCCGATCATTTATAACGCGGTGACGTACAACACGTACGACGTGACTAGAAAAAGGAAGTTCAATAGCCAGTAGCCAATAGCTTCTGTCTGGTAGTTGAATCTGAGCATGCGTGATTTTTGGCGTGTCGGAATTGCATACACACGATCGGAATTACCGTTAGAAAGTTTTTCCATCGGGAAAATTGAGAACATGCTATCAATTTTTGGCTGGCGGAAATTCGGACAGCTAAATTCCGATGGAGCCTACACACGGTCGCATTTTCCGATGAAAAGCTCTCATCTGTCTTTTTCTGGCTGGAATTCCGATCGTGTGTACGTGCCATTACAGTTGCGATTATTTGCTCTTTTTGTACAAATTTTTGTTTTTTTTAATCCCATTATGTTAGGCCTGGGTCACACCTCTGTGTTTTGTGGTGCTTTTTGCAGAAACACAGTTCATTTACATGGTTTCCTATGGGACATGTTCACATCCATGATTTTTTACGGCTGCTGTGTATTTGGAAAAGACGAGGACTTTTTTTTTTTATTTTTTTTTACGCAAAACGGTGCTATTTTGGTTTTTCGGTTTAATATACTTCAATGGAGAAGCTGCAGAAAAGCATGTAATAACACAATTTGTGTTTTTTAATCTGCCCAACAACAAATTGGCCAAAAAAATATGTAAAAATGCAAATCGCAGCAAAATTACATTTTTTTTTAAAAAGGTTATTAACCGATTAATCGAAACAATAATCGGCCAACTAATCGATTATAAAAATAATCGTTAGTTGCATGACTGAGTAATTGTCATTCAAAGTGTGAGAGCACCTAAAGCTGAAAATTGGTCTGGGCAGGAAGGGGGTTTAAGTGCCCAGTGGTCAAGTGGTTAAAAAAAAAAAAATTTTTACTGTAGCCCGAGAACCTAAGGTGACATCAGACTTTGCTACGGTCCTCCAAGGGCATAGAGATGAGTGGTGGCCATCTTGGCCTCACTTGTCTCCATACCCAACTAATCCACATAACCACATCGGATTGCTCCCGGGCAGCAACAGGAGGGGCACTCCTCTCACCGTTTTTAAAAGGGATCCCATGCGACCACATTTATCTGAGAGAGGATCCTCCATAGTAAAGAAAAATACCAGGGTTAAGGTAGCTAGCTGCTGATATAACCCTGGCATTTAATGTCCAATGAATGACGTATTTTTACTATGGTGCCGGTCGTCAAGTGGATATAGATAAGAGCCTATCGAACGTCCAGCATGCTTGTCCCAGGGCTGACACTGAAGACATCTGCAGCCTGGCAGCCGGCATTTTCTGCATGTTCTCCTGTAACGCCAGGTGGACTTTTTCCCATGAAGCTCTGCTTTATTGTGTCTCCTCTCCACCTTCCCCTAAAATAACAATGGTTTGGAAGTGTCGGTCCAGCCTAAACTTTTTTTGGAATGAGCGGGGAAGGATTACGACCTCAGTTAGGGCTGGATGCCACAGCAGATCACTTTTCATAGGGCATTTGACAGGCGGCGAGCGGGTAAGATCCAACAAGGTGGTTGTACAGAAGTCAATGGGGGTTGATTCACTAAAACTGAAGAGTGCAAAATCTGGTGCAGCTCTGGATGGTAGCCAATCAGCTTCCAGGTTTTATTGTCAAAATTTAAAACGATATTAACCACTTGATCTCCAGAAGATTTACCCCCCTTCATGACCAGGTAATTTTTTTTCAATACGGCAGTGCGTTACTTTAACTGACAATTGCGCGGTCATGTGACACTGTACCCAAATAAAATTTGTGTCATTTTTTCTCCCCACAAATAGAGCTTTCCTTTGGTGGTATTTGATCACCATATTAAATAATAATATAATATATATATAGTACTAGTATAGTATATTAGTTACTTTCTGCTACAAAATACAGCCAATAAAAAAAATCAAATTTCTTCATAAATTTATTTCACTCGGTCGCGGTGAACAATTGAACATATTCAATAATACGGGGGTTTGGTCACACTATATGGTCATATAGTGCTAGGCCCACTTACTGCGTCAAAGTACCCCAAATTAGTGGGTCCTACCCTAGTAATAAGAATGATAGATCCTGCGGTCTCAGCCGACCGCTGTCAGCATATATATGTCGGCAGAATGGCACGTCTGGGCAAAGTAACGTACCCGTACATTACTTTGAATTTCCCGCTGTGCACGCTAGCGCCTGCCACAAGCTCCGTGCCCGCGGGACCCATGGATTTGATCACTGCTGGGATACCCACGATCGTGTCACGGAGCTGAAGAATGGGGAGATGCTGATGTAAACACAGCATCTCCCCGTTCTGCCTAGTGACAGGACACTGATCGTCTGCTCCCTGTCATCGGGGGCAGCGATCAGTGTCGTGTCACTGCTAGCCCATCCCCGCAGACAGTTAGAAACACTCCCCAGGACACACTTAACCCCTCCCTGCCCCCTCAGATTCTGATCTGGGCTCTGGCTGGGCCATTCCAAAACTTTAATCTTCTTCTGGTGAATGCATTCCTCAGTTGATTTGGATGTATGCTTTGGGTCGTTCTCATGCTGAAAGATGAAGTGCCTCTTCATGTTCAGCTTTCTAGCAGAAGTCTGAAGGTTTTGTGCCAATATTGACGTATTTTGGAACTGTTCATAATTCCCTCTACCTTGACTAAGTCCCCTGTTCAAGCTGAAGAAAAACAGCCCCAAAGAATGATGCTGCCACCACCATGCTTCACAGTGGGTATGGTGTTCTTTTGGTGATGTGCAGTGTTGTTTTTGCGCCAAAGATATTTTTTGGAATTATGGCCAAAAAAGTTCATCCTTGGTTTCATCAGACCATAACACATTTTTCCAGATGCTTTTGGGAGACTTCAGATGTGTTTTTGCAAAGTTTAGCCAGGTTTGGATGTTTTTCTTTGTAAGAAAAGGCTTCCGTCTTCACACTCTACCCCATAGCCAGACATATGAAGAATACGGGAGATTGTTGTGACATGTACCACACAGCCCGTACTTGCCAGATATTCCTGCAGCTCCTTTAATGTAGCTGTAGGCCTCTTGGCAACCTCCCTGACCAGTTTTATTCTCGTCTTTTCATCAATTTTGGAGGGATGTCCAGTTCTTGGTAATGTCACTGTTGTGCCATATTTTCTACACTTGATGATGACGGTCTTCACTTTGTCCCATGGTATATCTAATGCCTTGGAAATTCTTGTGTACCCTTCTCCTGACTGATACCTTTTAACAATGAGATCCCTCTGATGCTTTGGAAGCTCTCTGCAGACCATGGATTTTGCTGTAGGATGTGACTAAAAAAATGTCAGGAAAGACCTACTAGAACAGCTGCACTTTATTTGGAGGCACTTTAAATGATTGCAGGTGTGTACTGACTCCTATTTAACATGAGCTTGAATGTGATTGCTTAATTCTGAACACAGCTACATCCCCATTTATAAGAGGGTGTGTACACTTATGCAACCACATTTTTATTTATTTTTTTATTCCCCCCCCCCCCACTAAAAGATTTCAGTTTGTTTTTTAATTGAGTTGTACAGTTTATAGGTCACGTTAAAGGTGGAAAAAGTTCTGGAATGATTTATCTTTGTCTCTTTTTTTTTTACATCACAGAAACCTGACATTTTAACAGGGGTGTGTAGACTTTTTATATCCACTGTATATGGTCTCCGGCCTATCAAACTATTGCAGAGTTTTTTTTTTTTTGTTTTTGTTTTTTTTACATTTCAGCCGGTTTAGTTCCATTTTTAAAGCATTATTGAAGGAACCGATGACTGGCTGCACAAAAACGGACACAATGTCATTAGAATTGCTTGAATATTGTTTGTTTTTCCTTTTTTAATCGGTGTCCCTAATGTGCCCCCTGCAGGCCCCCGGTGGGAATGTCTTCTCATGTATCCCGGGTGAGGTCCCTCTACAGGAAGATCCTCCTCCTGCACCGCACGCTGCCCCTCCACCTGAAAGCTCTGGGCGACCAATACGTGAAGGAGGAGTTCAGAAGACACAAAGCTGTCAGCCCAGCGGAAGCCAAACTATTTATGACGGAGTGGGAGGTATGGACTCCTTGTTCTTTGTAAGGCTTCATGTACAGGGGACGTTTTTACAACCTTTCCTGAACGATTTAACTTGTTAGATTTGCGTTTTGCATTTAGAAACGTTTGAAAATGTTTTATTTTTTTTGTTTTTTTTTTAAAAATAGCCAAAAATGAAAAACGTCTGTAAACGAAACGCGGCTAGACGCGAGTTACCGCGTTTAGCGGCCTTTGGCATCTGAAACATTGGCGTCTGAACTCATTTTTTTGCCTTCATAGAAAAGCCTATAAATGCAACTGCCTAAAAAACGACAGTAAATGAAACTGTGTACACATACAATAATATTGGATGAGTTCAGGGGCAGTTGAACAAAGCATCCAACTGCCTCTGAACGTCTGTTTACCAGCAACAGTGTAGATGAGGGCTTAAAGCTGAACTCCGGACAAAGCTTTTTATTTGGTTTATTATTATTTATTGCTGTCTGTGTCAAAATTGGGGAGATTTTAGCTTGCTTGCAGTCATGTGGATATGCGGCCCAGGTTCGGGGGGGGGGGGGGGGGGCGATTGGGGGTAGGTGGGTATAGGGCTGGGGAAAAAATCGATTTGAATCTTGAATCGAGTTGAGAGGTCAAATCGATTCAAACCGCGCAGGTCCTGAGGAGCTGTGGACGGGAGTTTGTTAGGCGAGGCCGCAGCTTCGGCCTAGTCCACAAGGCCGGAAGCCGCGGACTAGGCCGAAGCCACGGCCTTGCCTAAAATCTCCTGCCTGCAGCTCCCCAAGGCCGCCGCTTACACCGTGCCGGTCCTGAGGCGATGCGGGCAGCAGTTTTTAGGCGAGGCCGTGGCTTCGGCCTAGTCCACGAGACTGGACACCATGGACTAGGCTGAAGCTGCGGCCTCGCCTAATAACTCCTGCCTGCAGCTCCCCAGGATCGGCGTGGTGTATATTTAAAAAAAAAAAAACTCTAATCGAATAGTGAATTGAGTTTTTTTTTTTTTTTTTTTTTTTTTTAAATCGCAGATTTTTTTTTTTTTTTTTTTTTTTGAGAAATTGCCCAGCTCTAGGTGGGTATAGGGTGTGAACGAAAAAACAAACAAATAACTAAAGAACACTGGATTGAACAGACCCAATCCTCAGACCATTGATCTCAATAACAATCTTTTCATAGGACTATATGTGCATTTAACGTATTTTATATACACTATATTGTCAAAAGTATTGGGATGCCTGCCTTTACACGCACATGAACTTTAACCGCTTCAGCCCCCAAAGGTTTTACCTACTCCCCGACCAGGCCATTTTTTTTTTTGCAATACGGCACTGCTTCGCTTTAACTAACAATTGCGCGGTCGTGCGACGCTGTACCCCAAAAAAAAAATGTCCCTTTTTTTCCCACAAATAGAGCTTTCTTTTGGTGGTATTTGATCACATGTACGGCATCCAGCCGAGGGGCATCCAGCCGAGGGGCACCCAGCGCACCGTTCCCGCGACCATTGTGTCCACAGCGGATTGCCGTTCCCAGCCACTTTGAACAACTGCGATCACATGATCACCATCTCAACAAAGCTGTTATGAATTAATTCATTCATAACATTTGTGATTCCTATAGTGATGCTGTGATTAGCTTACAGCTATCACATTCTACCTGGGCCAATCACACCACCCTGTACCATGTGATAGCTGTGGGCCAATCGCAGTACACAATAGTAATCACAGCCATCATAGCCCATTCTCAACGATTCAAAACATTGCTGTTACAATAATCATTACTGTAACCAGCGTAAAAATAAAAAAAAAGAAGAAAATCTCTGATCACACCCTCCCAGAGTAATGGTGTCACTATAGTGAGTATGTAAAAAAAGAAAATAATAAAAAAAATGTAATTGTTAATGAGTCATTTGGTGGGTATTTGAACTGTCTTGGCATTTTAAGGGCCTCAAGAAATGAGATAGACCTCTGTACATCAGGATTGATCAATTTTCAAATATATACACAGTGCATCCGGATAGTATTCACAGCGCTTCACTTTTTCCACATTTTGTGATATTACAAAATGGATTAAATTCTTCAATATTCTACAAACAATACCCCATAATGACAACGGGAAATAAGTTTGTTTGAAATCTTTGCGAATTTATAAAAAAATGAAAAAATCCCATGTACATAAGTATTTACAGCCTTTGCTCAGTACTTTTGTTGAAGCCCCTTTGGCACCAATTACAGCCTCAAGTCCTTTTGAGTATGATGCTACAAGCTTGGCACACCTATTTTCGGGCAGTTTCTCCCATTCTTCTTCTTTGGAGGACTTTTCAAGCTTCATCAGGTTGGATGGAGAGAATTTCCCTGTATTTAGCATCATCCATCTTTCCCTCAACTCTGACCAGTTTCCCAGTCCCGACTGCTGAAAAACATCCCCACAGCATGATGCTGTCACCACCATGTTTCACAGTGGGGATGGTGTTCTTTGGGTGATGTGATGTGTTGGGTTTGCGTCAGCCATATCATTTTTCATTGATGACCAAAAGTTCAATTTTAATCTCCTCAGACCAGAGCACCTTCCTCCATACATTTTGGGATTCTCCCACATGCCTTTTCACAAACTCAAAACGTACAATTTTGTTTTTTGCTGAAAGTAATGTCTTTCTTCTGGCCACTCTGCCATAAAGCCCAACTCTTTGGAGCGTACGGCTTATTGTCATCCTATGTACAGATACTCCAGTCTCTGCTGTGGAGCTCTGCAGCTCCTCCAGGGTTACCTTAGGTCTGTGTGCTGCCTCTCTGCTTAATGCCCTCCTTGCCCGGTCCGTGAGTTTTGGTGTGCGGCCGCATGTATAGAAGCAGAACAAAACTCTGGATAGCTGCACTCCGGGTTGAGTAAAAATTAGGTGCCTTTATTTCTTCAAATGCAAGTGCAAAACTCCATTGAACAACACATCACAGCAAAGGGGAACAAAAAAAATGGAGCAAGGTTCTGACGCGTTTCACGCTACAAACAGCGCTTACTCATAGGTTTGCTGTTGTGCCATGTTCTTTCCATTTAGTTATGATAGATTTGATGGTGCTCCTAGGGATCATCAAAGATTTGGATATTTTTTTTTATAACCTAACCCTGACTTGTACTTCCCAACAACATTGTCCCTTACTTGTTTGGAGAGTTCCTTGGTCTTCATGGCAGTGTATGGTTAGTGGTGCCTCTTGCTTAGGTGTTGCAGCCTCTGGGGCCTTTCAGAAAGGTGTGTCTATGTAATGACAGATCATGTGACACTTAGATTGCACACATGTGGACATCATTTCACTAATTATGTGACTTCTGAAGGTAATTGGTTGCACCAGAGCTTTTTATAGGCTTCATAACAAAGGGGGTGAATACATACGCACATGCCAACTATCATTTTATTTTTTTTTCTGAAAAATAGTTTTATGTATATATTTTTCTAACTTTACTTCACCAACTTAGACTATTGTGTTCTGATCCATCACATATCATTCAGATTAAAAACACATTGAACTAAAGGCTGTAGTGTAACAAAATTGGTAAAAAGCCAAGGGGGTGAATACTTTTGCAAGGCACTGTATTGTTTTTATTTTCAACGAGTAAAATTGCATCAATAAAAGCGGCAATAACAAAAAGGAAAGGGGATGGGAAGGGGAACGTGCGGAAAAGGAACAACAACAACGTGAGATCTGGTGTACACCAAAATAAACATATTAGATGTCTATATAACATTTAACAAAAATAAATCCACAAATGGTATATCTGTGGATATTACTGTTCCAACACTAATTTTGTATACGATCTTCTTCAGGGGGATACAGACATCTATAACATATTGATACAGAATATTAGCAATATTGACATCAATAACATCATCATTGGGAATAAAGAGCCTGTATATGCAGAAATTCAAAAATAACATACAAGAGGTCATACTTAATTAGACGTGCAAGGGTGGGAGGAGATACAAATGCGTAATGATATATAATATCTAGGGATGAATCGCCTTCAACTTTTTTATTATTATTTTTGTAAGGATATCCTATGCACTGATGAAAATCCTGTGCTTTGTGCTGAAGGAAGCAAAGACTTCAATCTTTGTTTCATCAGACCAGAGAATTTTGTTTCTCATGGTCTGGGTCCTTCAGGTGCCTTTTGGCAAACTCCAGGCGGACTGTCCTGTGCCTTTTTACTGAGGAGTGGCTTCCATCTGACCAATCTACCATACAGGCCTGATTGGTGGAGTGCTGCAGAGATGGCTGTTCTTCTGGAAGGTTCTCCTCTCTCCACAGAAAAACACTGGAGCTCTGTCAGAGTGATCATCGTGTTCTTGGTCACCTCCCTGACTGAGGGCCATCTCTCTCGATCGCTCAGTTTGGCCAGGCGGCCCTCTCTAGGAAGAGTCCCGGTGGTTCCAAACCTCTTCCATTTACGGATGATGGAGGCCACTGTGCTCATTAGGACCTTCAGTGCTGCATAGATTTTTCTGTACCCTTCCCCAGATCTGTGCCTCCATACAATCCTGTCTCCGAGGTCTACTGACAATTCCTTGGAGTTCATGGCTTGGTTCGTGCTCTGACATGCACTGTTAAAGGAGTTGTAAACCCTTGTGTTTAAAAAAAAACACCTGTCAGTGACCGGCCCCCCAGCCCCCCATTTCACTTACCTGGGCCCCATGTTTCCATCGGCGGAGACGCCCTCTCCCTCTCTCCACGGGGTCCCAGCTCTTGATTGGATAGATGTGATAGCAGCGCAGCCATTGGCTCCTCAATCAAATTTAATGAGGCGGGGCGGGGCCGAGTCCGGGATTCGTGTCTGGACACAAATGATGATGGACTCGAGAGCGCTCCCGCAAGGTTAACCCCCCCCCCCCCGGGAGAGCGCTTCTTCTAGGGGGTTATCTGATGTGGGGAGGAGCCGTGAGAGCCGCCGGGGGGACCCCAGAAGTCGAGGTTTGGGGCCACACTGTGCAAAACGAGCTGCACAGTGGAGGTAAGTATGATATGTTTGTTATTTAACCACTTCAATACCGGGCACTTAAACACCTTCCTGCCCAGACCAATTTTGAGCTTTCAGCGCTGTCGCAACTTGGAATGACAATTGCGCGGTCATGCTACACTGTACCCAAATTAAATTTTTATCATTTTTTTTCCCACAAATAGAGCTTTCTTTTGGTGGTATTTGATCACCTCTGGGATTTTATTTTTTGCTAAACAAATAAAAAAAGACCGAAAATATAGTTTTTTTTGTTTCAGTTTCAAAACTTTGTAAATAAGTACGTTTTCACCTTCACTGATGGGGCTGAACTGATGGGCACTGATAAGGCGGCACTGATGAGCTGGCACCAATGAAGTGGCACTGATGAGGTGGCATTGATGGGCACTGATAGGCACTCATAGGTGGCACTGATGGGCGACACGGATGGACACTGATAGGTGGCACAAATTGGCACTGATAGGTGGCACGGATTGGCATGGATAGGTGGCACGAATGGGCACTGATAGTTGGCACGGATGGGCACTGATAGTTGACACGGATGGGCACTGATAGTTGACACGGATGGGCACTGATAAGTGACATTGTATTGCATTGTTTTGTACTGATGGATGCCAATCAGTGCCAAACAATAATGCATGCCAATCAGTGATGCCCATTGTGGGCACTGATTGGCATCCATTGTGGGCACTGATTGGCATCCATTGTGGGCACTGACTGGCATCCCTGGTGGTCCAGTGTGGGCATCCTCGGGGCTGTGCTGATAATCGATCAGCACAGACCCCCCCCCCTGTTAGAGGTGCAGCCGATCGGCTCTCCTCTACTCACATGTGACAGACGCGAGTGAGGAAAAGCCAATCACCAGCTCTTCCTATTTACACTGTGATCAGCCGTGATTGGACATGGCTGATCACGTGGTAAAGAGTCTCCGTCGGATTTTGAAACCACTTTGCAGCCGTCATTTGACTATTGGTGGGCGGCAAGTGGTTAAAAAAAATAAAAAACGAGCCTTTACAATCACTTTAACTGTGGGACCTTATATAGACAGGTGTGTGCCTTTCCAAATCATGTCCAATCAACTGAAAATGGACTGTTTTTCATTTTTAACTTATTGGGATTTTTTATTTTATTTTTTTACCAAAAACGTAACAATACATTTGGCCTAAATTTATGAAGAAATTAGATTTTATTGGATATGGTTTATAATGCCGCGTACACACGATCAAACTGTATGACGTACTTAGTCCGTTGAAACACAATTCAACGGACAATCCGCTCGTGTGTGGGCTTCAGCGGACTTTTTCAGCGTGCAGTCCGGAGTACTAAGAATTTCGGTTTGCACAATAATCTGCCCGCCGTACTCGCATTTCGGCAGACAATCCGGCCGTGTGAATGCCAGTCCGCCGTACTTTTGAAATGAGCGGACTTTTCCTGCCCGGAGAAAAGTCCGCTCATTTCGAGCGGGTCTCCAGGTAGGCGGGGCCCGTGAAGGAGACGTCGCTGGCCCCGCCGCCGGGTATGGACTTAAAGGGGAACCCCCAACGCCGAAAAAAATCGGCATGGGGTCCCCCCAAGTCCACAACAGACCCTTGTCCGAGCACGCTACCCGGCCGGCCAGGAAAGGGGGGCGAGCGAGCGCCCCCCCCCCCCCCCTCCTGAGCCGTACCAGGCCGCGTGCCTTCAACATGGGGGGTGCCTTGGGGAAGGGGGGGCCACCGCCTGTAAAAGAGCTATAAGAAGGCGCGGTGGCCCGGCAGAAGAACCGAAGAGGGAGACAAGACCCCCGAAGTCGGGAGAAGAGGCCGGCGGCGAGGAAGAAAGCCGGACTCCTCCGCTAGCAAAAGAGCTACAAGAAGATAGCGGAGGAGTCCGGCGAGAAGACCCCCGAAGACGGAAGACCCCCGGAGCTGTGCAATAAAGTATTTTATCTCGTGTGTTGTGTTTTTTTTTTGTACTTTTATTTTACAGGTGAATGGGTAGGGGTACATTGTACCCCATACTCATTCACATAGGGTGGGGGGCCGGTATCCGGGGGCCCCCTTATTAAAGGGGGCTCCCGGATTCCAATAAGCCCCCCGCCCGCAGACCCCGACAACCAACGGCCAGGGTTGTCGGGAAGAGGCCCTTGTCCTCATCAACATGGGGACAAGGTGCTTTGGGGTGGGGGGGCCGCGCGGCCCCCCCTTCCCCAAGGCACCCCCCATGTTGAGGGCACGCGGCCTGGTACGGCTCAGGAGGGGGGGGGGCGCTCGCTCACCCCCCTTTCCTGGCCGGCCGGGTAGCGTGCTCGGACAAGGGTCTGTTGTGGACTTGGGGGGACCCCCACGCCGATTTTTTTTCGGCGTTGGGGGTTCCCCTTTAAGTCCATACCAGGCGGCGGGGCCAGCGACGTCTCCTTCGCGGGCCCCGCCTACCTGGAGACGCGCTCGAAATGAGCGGACTTTCCTCCGCGTGTGTGGGCGAGTCCGTTCATTTTTAAAGTACGGCGGACTTAGTACGCCGTATTAGTCCGCTGAAAAAGTGCCGTGTGTGGGCAAGTAGCCCGTTCGAAAATTCCGACGGACAGTTTGGCGGACGTCCGCCAGACTAAGTACGTCGGACAGACGGCTACGTGTGTACGCGGCTTAACAGAGACTAGAAAATATCTTATTACCGTATTTTTATTTTTTTGGTCTTTTTTCATTTATGTAAGAAAAAAATAAACCGCAGAGGTGATCAAATGCCACCAAAAGAAAGCTCTATTTGTGTGAAATAAATTATATCAATTTAATTTGGGTACAGCGTTGCATAACCGTGCAATTGTCAGTTAAAGTAGCGCATAGCTAAAAAAAAAAAAAAAATGGTCTGGTTATGAAGGGGGTAAAACCTTCCAGAGGTCAAGTGGTTAAAAAGCTCCCCTGTGCACATTGTTAAGTGGTTAAACAAAGGAACAACCATTTTAAATAGAGACACAATGTTTGGTCATCGTAAATAAAATAAAAAAATGTCCAAAGAGATTTGTCTTCATATTCCGTTTATTCAAACATTGAAAAGATTCTAGATTTCAGTGATTGAACTGCCATCATAGTGGTGCAATAACTGTACAATCCACCAGATGGCAGCAAAAACACAGAAGTGCTGTAGAGAAAATAAAGCATTCCCCACTATCTCCTTAACCACTTAAGCCCCGGACCATTTTGCTGGCCAAAGACCAGAGCACTTTTTGCGATTCGGCACTGCGTTGCGGCTCCCAAACAAAATTGATGTCCTTTTTTTTTTTTTCCACAAATAGAGCTTTCTTTTGGTGGTATTTGAGCACCTCTGCGCTTTTTATTTTTTGCACTATAAACTAAAAAATAGAGCGACAATTTTGAAAAAAACACAATATTTTTTACATTTTGCCATAATAAATATCCCCCAAAAATATATAAACAAAATTTTTTTTCCCTCAGTTTAGACAGATGCGTATTCTTCTACATATTTTTGGTAAAAAAAAATCCCAATAAGCATTTATTGATTGGTTTGTGCAAAAGTTATAGCGTTTACAAAATAGGGGATAGTGTTATGCCATTTTTATTAATAATTTCTTTTTTTTTTTTTACTAGTAGCGATCAGCGATTATTATTATTATTATTATTATTATTATTATTATTTTTTTTTTTTTATCGTGACTGGGACATTATGGCGGACACATCAGACATTTTTGACAAATTTTTGGGACCATTGTCATTTATACAGCAATCGATGCTATACAAATGCACTGATTCCTGTGTAAATGACACTGGCAGTGAAGGGGTTAACCACTAGGTGGCAGTGTAGGGGTTAAGTATGTCCTGGGGAGGGATTTTAACTGTGGGGGGGAGGGGCTGTGTGTGACACGTCACTGATCTCTGCTCCGATCACAGGGAGCAGAGATCAGTGAGACTGTCACTAGGCAGAACGGGGAAATGCTTGTTTATATTAGCATCTCCCCGTTCTTCCTCTCCATGAGACGATCGCGGGTATCCCTGTGGATATCAAGTCCGCGGGACCTGCGACCCGACTCACGGAGCATGCCGGCGCGCACAGGCCGCCTCTTAAAGGGCAACGTATGTTAGTGTGCCTGTTCCCTTCTGCCACAGTATATCTGCGTGAGGCGGTCGGCAGGTGGTTAAAGCAGGGATCTCAGACTGGCGGCCCTCCAGCCGTTTGCGAAACTACAAGTCCCATCATGCCTCTGCCTGTGGGAGTCATACTTGTAACTGTCATCCTTGCAATGCCTCATGGGACTTGTAGTTTTGCAACAGCTGGAGGGCCGCCAGTTTGAGGCTCCTGCCTTAAAGACACCCTGTCGCCAACCTAAAACATTGCAGGTAAAAGCACAGCAGCATCAAGTATTTTAAATGCTTATGTGCAGCGTTCTTTCCTTTTTCATATCCAATTTTTTATTCACTTGCAGTGGGCCTCTGACCTTCCTGTAAGGTTTGACTACTCCATGAAGAGTCCATCCATTCCCTAGCACAGCCCCCTCTCTCACATCATAGCTCTCACCTCCTCTGAGATAACTGCTGTCTGTGCTGGCCCAGCTCCTCCACTTCCCTGCATAACCTATTATTATATAGATACCATGGGAAGAACGAAGGGGAATACTATAAAGTGTGACAGCTCAGAGTCTGCTGCAGCTGAGATGGTAGCACCCAGCAGCAGTCTCAGGGCTTTGAGATGTCTACATCAGGGGGGCTTTTACGGGTCAATAACATGTATAAAATATGGTAAATGCTCATTTAACTACTTGACCTTCAGAAGATTTACTCCCCTTCATGGCCAGGCCTTTTTTTGCCACTGCGTTACTTTAAAACGGTGTTCCAGCCAAAATAATTTTTTTTTTTAAATGTCAGCAACTGCAAACACTGTAGCTGCTGACTTTTAATAAGGACACCTACCTGTCCAGTTAGCCTGCAGTGCCCCCCCCCCCGGCCAATCGTCCATCGGATCGGGGGCCAGCGACACCATTTCAACTAAGGGGAAACCGGCAGTAGAGCCTTGTGGCTTCACTGCCGGTTTCCAACTGCGCATGCGCAAGTCTCACGGCGCTTTGTGAATGGCCAGCTTGTCTTCTGGGACACACACATGTCCCAGAAGACAACGGGGAGGCTCACTGTGGAAGAGGATTTGACGTCCTCCGCTGTGGCCCGGCCGGATCGGACGTACTCTTATGCCCCATACACACAATCAGAAATTCTGCCAGCAGACTGATGTGAGCTTTTGGTCAGAAATTCTGACCATGTGTATGCTCCATCGGACTTTTGCTGGCAGAATTCCAGCCAGCAAAAGATTAAGAGCAGGTTCTCTATTTTTCGGTCGGAAAAAGTTCCTATCAGAAATTTCCGATCGTAGCAATTCTGACACGCAAAATTCCTACGCATGCTCAGAAACAATCCTACGCATGCTCGGAAGCATTAAACTTCATTTTCTCGGCTCGTCTTAGTGTTGAACGTCACCGCGTTCTTGACGGTCGAAAGTTCAGAAAACTTTTGTGTGACCGTGTGTATGCACGCCAAGCTTGAGCGGAATTCCGTCGGAAAAACCATCCGTTTTTTTTTTCTGATGGAATTTCTGATCGTGTGTACGGGGCATCAGGACTTCCAAAAAAGGTAAGTTAAAAAGTAAGAAAATGTCTTTAAATATTCAAAAACGAGGGGCGGAGAAGGTGGTCTTTCGTTTAAGATCACCTCTCAAAATGGGTGGAACTCCGCTTTAACTGACAATTGCCGCTCATGGAATGCTGTACACAAGCAAAGTTTATATCATTTTTTTTTTTTCCCCCCCCAAAGCTTTTCTTTTGGTGGTATTTGATCGCCACTGGGCTTTACATTTTTTGCTCTATAAATGGGAAAAAAGACCAAAAATTTTGAAAAACAAAAAATATTTTTTACTTTCTGCTGTAAAACATATCCAATAAAAAAGAAAAATCCCAATAAGCGTATATTGATTGGTTTAACCACTTACAGACCGGACCATTTTGCTGGCTTAAGACCCGACCACTTTTTGCGATTCAGGACTGCGTCGATTTAACTGACAATTGCGCGGTCATGCGACGTGGTTCCCAAACAAAATTGACGTTTTTTTTTTCCCACAAATGGAGCTTTCTTTTGGTGGTATTTGATCACCTCTGCGGTTTTTCTTTTTTGCGCTATAAACAAAAAAGAGCGACAATTTAGAAAAAAACGCATTATTTTTTACTTTTTGTTATAATAAATATCCCCCAAAAATATATAAAAACTTTTTTTCCCTCAGTTTAGGCCGATACGTATTCTTCTACATATTTTTGGTAAAAAAAAACCACAATAAGCGTTTAATTGGTTTGCGCAAAAGTTATAGCTTTTACAAAATGTGGGATAGTTTTATGGCATTTTTATTAATAATTTCTTTTTACTAGTAATGGCGGCGATCAGCGATTATTTTTTTTTATTTTTTATTGTGACTGCGACATTATGGCGGACACATCAGACATTTTTGACACATTTTTGGGACCATTGTCATTTATACAGCAATCAGTGCTATATAAATGCAGTGATTCCTGTGTAAATGACACTGGCAGTGAAGGGGTTAACTAGGGGGTGGCAGTGTAAGGGTTAAGTGTGTCCTAGGGGTGTGTTACTAACTGTGGGGGGGCTGGGCTTTGTTTTAGTGAACACTGATCTCTGCTCCAATCACATGGAGCAGAGATCAGCGTCGCTTGTTGCTAGGCAGAATGGGGAGATGCTGTTTACAACGGCATCTCCCCGTTCAGTCGCCCCGTGAGACGATCACGGGTTTCCCCGCGGTGATCGAGTTTGCGGGACCTGCGACCAGACTCACGGGGCCCGCCGGCACGCACACAATGGCAGGGCGGCATATAAAATTGGACGTTCCTGTACGCCAATATGTCTGCCTGTGCCATTCTGCCGACGTACATGGGCGTGCGCCGGGCGGGAACTGGTTAAGTAAACATTATAGTGTCTACAAAACTATGGGATATATACTGGGATTTTTTTTTTTTAATACTAGTATTGGTGGCGGTCAGCGACTTATAGTGTGACTGCGATATTGTGGCGCACAATCTGGCCCCAACTGACACTTTTTGGGAACCAGTGACACCAATATCTAGTGCTAAAATGCTAGACTCTAAGATCCGTGCTGAAAATATGCATGGTCACTGTACTAATGACACTGGCTGGGAAAGGATTGAATATCTAGGGCGATTAAAGGGTTAAAGTGTGCCTAACCAGTGTTTTTGTGTATGCTTTGTGTGGTGCTTTTAATAAGGGATGTGCTGCATTTTAATCCCGGCTTTGCAGTGAAACAAAATCCAGCACATCCCCGCCGACAGGAGGGAGCTCTGCATTGTTTACAGGCAGAGTTCTGTTCTGTCTTTTGCCCTGTACACACGGTCGGAAATTCCGACGGAAAAGGTCTGATCAGATTATGTTGTCGGAAAATCCGATCGTGTGTGGGCTCTATCGGACTTTGAAAATTTGAGAGCTGGATCTAAAATTTTCCGACAACAAAATCTGAAAGGACTTTTTCCGATCGTTTGTAGAGAATTCCGACCGGACAAAATGCCACACATGCTTAGATTAAATTACGAGACCAAAGCTATTGGTTACTAGCCTCAACGTAGTCCCGCCGTATGCAAAGATCCTCGCCTCATTCCGAACGATTTTCTGGCAACCTTGTCCGATCGTGTGTATGCAAGACAAGTTTGGCACAAAATCCGTCGGAAAAAATCAGACGGATTTTGTGGTCGGAATGTCCGCCCGTTTTGTACAAAGCATTTCTCTTTGCTGATCGGCGGGTGCCGGTGGACATCCATTTTCTGGCACCCACTGATCAGCTTGTGTTGTGTCTAATCACAGCGCTGGATGAACGTGTGGAAGCCCCCTACCCGTAAGTGCCGGATCACATACTAGGTACATGATCCGGCACAGGAGAGACACTTTACCGCTGTACTCCTATGTGAGGCGGTTGGCAAGTGGATAATGATCTGAGAAGACTTTTGTAGAAATGACTGCTATGGCATTGATTCGTCTGGTCTCTTAAAAGAAGTGTAAACCAAATGTGTTGCGCTCATCAACATACAACTTGCACATAAAAGATACAAAACAAACGAATGCACTCACAATAGAGCAAAATTCCACACAATGTTTTGGTATTTGGATAACGGAAGTATTCCACCCAAGAATCCTAAAAGAAGCTCCATATCAGACCATGAGACCTGAACCAGGTGGTGAAAATTAAAGGCTTTCCACATATACAGTATATGACCCTCTGATAATAAAGACGTCATAAACAGCATATGGTATAAGAATCCATGCCAGCCGCATCTCCTCTGTTCCTCCTCAAAATCGCACACTGGCCCGGTCGCTCATACGGTTCTTCCCTTCCTGTTTTTCATATACTCAGAAAAAGATAAAAGCAGACGCTCCACATAGTGTAAAATTTCACATAAATATTATTTAGGCTTATATTGCACTTACAGGCATCACAAGGTAATTGCACAATAAAGAAATGATAACGGCCAGCACATAGACAAACTTTGGGGTAATTTCCGGTTGCACGATAACGACAACCTGTAGCTCCGCCATGCGTGTTTCGTCATACGTGACGTTTTTCGAAGCATTCCTTAAAAGCAGACCTGGAGTGAAGACTGAACTCCAGGCTAAACAAATCTTGTGTAAATATAGGAGCCATGTATATTATTACTTTTGGTGCGCTTTGTGTATTTCCTTCAGATCTGTGCAGTAATTTTATCAAAAAACAACTCCTACACTTTTCTCTGTACAGGAGCTTCCTGTTCTAAAGACCGGTCACTGCTGATTCCACTCCTTGTACAGGGTGACTGGACTTGTTTGCGCCCCCTACTGTCATTTTTTGCAGGCAGCCTATAGTGGGTGGGGTCTGCTGGGCTCCTCTCACAACTTTGCTCTCTGCACAGGCTATGTACAGCACAGTGATTCTACTTTTACAAGGTAACATCTGGGTTTTCAAAGTCATTTGGTGCACACAAAGTGGATTTTTATCTTTTGTGGTTATTGAGGAATATATATATATATATATATATATATATATATATATATATATATATATATATATATATATATATATATATATATATATATATATATATATAAAAATAAAATAAAATTGTGCTCAGTTTAGCTTTACCATCAAAAGTTTGTCACATTTAAAAGATTCATTAGCAGAGTTTAACCATTTCCTGCCTGTAGGACTGCAGATGACGTTCTCAAGTTGAAGCGGTTATACCGGGAAGATGCCTGTAACTGTAGGTATCATCCTGGTGTAAAGATTTTCAAGAGGTGATTCTCTTTAACTATTTCAATACCGGGCCTTTACACCCACTTCCTGCCCAAGCCAATTTTCAACTTTCAGCGCTGTCACTATTTAAATGACAATTGCGCCGTCGTGCTACACACTGTACCCAAGCAGAATTTTTATAATTCACAAATAGAGCTTTCTTTTGGTGGTATTTGATCACATCTGCTTTTTATTTATTTTTTTGCTAAACAAATAAAAAAATCTTTTTTTTTTTTTTTAAATAAAGTTTTTTTTTTGTTATAAAACTTTGTAACTAAGTACGTTTTCTCCTTCACTGATGGGCACTGATAGGCGGCACTGATGGGCACTGATATGCAGTACTGATGGGCATTGATAGGCAGCACTAATGAGCACTCATGTATGGCACTGATAGGCACTGAAAGTCTGCACTGATGGGTACTTATGGGTGGCACTGATAGATGGCACTGGACACTGATACATGGCACTGATGGGCACTGATATGCAATACTGATAGATGGCATTGATGAGCATCACTGATGGCACTGGCAGGCATTGGGGATGGGCACTGATTGTCAGCTGCATGGGCACTGATTGGCATTCCCTGATGGTCTAGGGTGGCATACCTGGTGGTCCTGTGTGGGCATCCGAGGGGAGGCTGCGCTGATAAACAATCAGAACAGACCCCCCCATCAGGAGAGCAGTCGATCGGCTCTCCTCTACTTGTGTCTGTCAGATGCGAGGGAGGAAAAGCCGATCATTGGCTCTTCCTGTTTACATCGTAATCAGCCGTGATTGGACATGGCTGATCACGTGGTAAAGAGCCTCCGTCAGAGGCTCTTTACCGAGATTGGTGTAGCGGTGTCAGACTGACACACCACCGATTGCCAGGATGCACACCCCCACAGGTGCACGAGAGTGGTCGTTCTGGAGGGCCGTCATATGACGTCCACCCAGAACGAGAGCCATCATTTGACGGTGGGCGAGCAGCAAGCGGTTAAAGGAGAAGTCCAGTCTGAGCTCATTTTGGCTAGGTTTCTCCTAAGGGTCACAGGAGTGCAATCCTTTTTGGCGGTGTTTTATCGCTCGGTTCTCAGTGCAGAGAGGCCGGGGGACAGCTGCATCATCCACCTAGGTAAGTATTATTATGGGAAAAAGCCAAACCCACACTTCTCCTTTTTAATGTAGAAGTGATTTGAGTGGCAATTCAGTCACTTGATCATTTCTACAGGTGGTGGAAGTGGGTCCACCCTCCCCTCCGGCCACTGCCTTTTACTGGGCTCTCCTGACCAATCGGGGAGCCCGGTAACGATGCAATTCAGTCACATTCCTTCGAACGAGTGGAAGGCACAGAAGTTCCCTCCCCTCTTCTGTGATGTTAGAAACCGGAAGGCAAGAGGATGTTGTCACTTCCGGTTTGTTTGTTGACAAGCCGTTACAGATTTGATCAGATGCTTTGGAGGCCAAAGGAGAGATCTGGGGTCTAATAGACCCCAGATCTCTCCATAAAGAGAACCTGTCAAGGCCAATGCTATTACAATGGATGTTGTTCATCCCTTGTGATAGCAATAAAGTTGATGATAAAAGTACAGTGTTAAAAAATACATTTTAATAAAAATAAAAAAAAAGTAAATCGCCCCAAAGACCCTGTCCGCCCTAACCAGTGCTCGTGTTCAAATGCGAACGTGCATGTAGATCTCGCTTGCATATGTAAACTGTGTTCCCACCACACATGATGTGTCGCTGCAAGAACAATATTTCTAGCGCCACACCTCAAGTCTAACTCCAAACGTGTAGCCTGTAAAGGCTTCTAAAGTATCCCCTTTTGAGATTTTTAGGTACCGTACTTTGGCGCTGTTCCACCACAGTTCTCAATTTTAAAACATGACATGTTCGATATCTATTTACTCAATGTGACATTGCCTCTTTATATTTTTCCCGATGGATTTTTGCCGAAACTGGTGTTGCATACACACGGTCGGACAATGTTGACGGAAAATCCGATAGTAGCCAATAGCTTTGGTCTTGTAATTTAATCAGAGCATGCGTGGCACTTTGTGCGTCGGAAATTCTCTACAAAAGATTGGAAAAAGTCTGATCGGATTTTGTTGTCAGAAAATTTTAGATCCAGCTCTCAAACTTTTTCCGTCGAAAGTCCGATAGAGCCCATACACGGTCAGATTTTCCGACAACATAATCCGATCGGACCGTTTGTACAGAGCATAATAGGATATCATTTGTCATTGTCTTGGCAGCCTCCGTTCTTCCAGCCTCACAGGAGTCAATCTGCGGTCTTGCATAAACAGACATATCCCATCTACTGTTACTTCTGTTCACTGAATGACATTAATTGCTAGGAATGCACCAATACCAGTATCGGTGCCGATACGGAGTATTTTAACAAGTACTCGTGAGAATGCTCCTGACACCTGATACTTTGCAGTCCATACAAAATTAATGGACGCAAATCTCACTTCACATTATTGCATGCGTTTTAAAGCGGGAGTCCGCTGGGACTCCGCGTGTTTTTTTTTTTTTTTTTTTTTTTTTTTTTTTTTAAAGCCAGCAGCTACAAATACTGCAGCTGCTGACTTTTAAAATAGTGACACTTACTTGTCCAGCGCGCCCGCGATGTCAGCACCCGAAGCCGATCTCTCGATCGTCTCTCGGGTGCTGCTGCCGTATTCTTGGGTATGGGAATCAGGAAGTGGAGCCCTTCGGCTTCATTTCCCGGTTCCCTACTGCGCATGCGCGAGTCACGCTGCGCAATAAGGACGGTCCCCGCTGCCTCTGGGATCTGTGTGTTTCCCAGCAGGCAGCGGGGGACTTTCGGAAAGGGGCGTAATCTACGCCCCTTTCCACAGAGAGCTATCCCGGAAGTGGGTGCAGATACCTGTACTGTACAGGTACCTGCACCCCCCTCCCCCCTGAAAGGTGCCAATTGTGGCGAGCGGAGGGGGGGAGGGTTCCAATGAGCGGAAAGTCCACTTTAGGGTGGACCTCCTCTTTAAACAGGAATGCGGTGTGATGGGGTCCAGGGGATGGCTCGAACTGCTGGAGAGAGAGAGCCACCGGAAATGCAGGGAACAAAACCATGGGAGAGGCAGAAGGAGCCCCGACCCCAGCCGCAGATCTCCACAGTCAGATCAGGAGACGGAGCTGGTAGAACCCGGGTTTGCGTTGCGATTTGCAATCAGTTTGTAAAGGGTATCAGCAGAGAATGGGTGTACAAACTGACCTCTTTCAAGTCACCCCTTGTTGCTGCCCCCATACCCATCTCCAAGCGCGGTCTCTTGGTTTCACCCCCTACCCACCTCCCAGTACTTCCCCCCTTTGAAAGGAAACAGAACCAAGTATCACTTTGTTGTGCTAACTAATTTGTATGGAATTTGTTTATAATAACAAGAAAAGCAGTAAAATTAGATCTCCTTGCGGCTAACAACATTAGCCACCTCCCGCAGCCGGCTATACTAGCCCTAAGCAGTAATAGATCCAACCCAGCAATATTAGACCCCCTGCAACAAAATACCCCCTAGCAGTAACAGATCCACCTCAGCAACAATAGACCCCTCCCTCAACAGTAGATCCCTCCCAGCAACAATTGTCCACCAGCAACAGAAGACCACCCCTTCCTCCCCAGTAACAATAGACCCCTCTGTTAATAGATTCCCCAGCAACAATAGACCCCCAATAAAAACAGATCGCCCAGCAGCATTATATAGCAGCTATAAAATACCCCCTAGCAACAACAGATCCACCCCACGAACAATAGAGCCCTACCGGCAACAATAAATCTCCTATATCCAGCATTAATAGACCCACCAGCAACAGTAGATCCCTCCCAGCAAGAATCCACCTAACAGCAACATAAGAGCCATCCCAGCAATAATAGACCCCTTCCTCAACAACAGATCCCCTACCCCCAGCAACAATAGACCCCCCCCCCCAGCAGCCAGCATCAATTAACCCTTTACCACACCCCCAGAACCCCTTTTCCTCTACATACATTTAGTGCTGGAGGAGCTGGAACTGTGTTGGCCTGCGTTCCTGCTGAAAAAAAATGCCCTGGGTATCAGTGCATCCCTATGAATTGCATTGTGTCTCTGTGTGGAGGTGGCCATCTTGATAGAGGTGCAGGGCTTCCCCCCTGATTACTGGTGATCAAGGATTAGATCGGGTGTGTTCAGGTACTGGTCTGAACCCGCCTGAGATATCCTGCCAGGAAGTAGCCAAGGCATTCACTGATCCGCAACCGCGTAAATACACTTGGCCATGGGGTGGGGCATGCCTGCCGCGCTTATAATTGACAGTCTCCAATGACGGAATATCTCAGATGGGTTCAGACAAGTATCCAAACAAGCCTGAGTTCATCCCTACTAGTGATCCCTACTAGTGATCCCTACTAGTGATCCCTACTAGTGATCCCTACTAGTGATCCGATCATAATAATGGGCATTCCTCTACCCAAAAATAAGCAAGTACATTGTTAAAAAGATCAGCTTTGACATCCCCCCATGAGTTTCTTACGAAATCTTTATTTTAAAAACTGCTGTTTTGTCCAAGAAAAAAAAACATTTAACCATGAATAATATCGGTACGATTTAATTTTAGATGAATATGTTGTGTAATAAAATATTTTTATCTAATAAACTGCAAACTATTAAACAAAAAAAACTTCAAAACCTTGAGATCCAGCATGCAGTGTTCTTTTCTTCCACCAGGCGGTGACAAAACATCATATTTAGTGTCTTGTTTCCCTTCTGTGATAGTTGTAATATTCCATAATGCTGCATAGCATATAAAACCTTGAAAAAGTATTCATACTTTTTCAAGGTGTGTGTTTTTTTTTTTTTTTTTTTTTACCCCTTGAAATTTTCCAACCAAAAACATAAATGTATTTTATTGGGATTTTATGGGATAAACCAACAAAAAGTGACACATAATTGTGAAGTGGAAGGAAAATGATAATAAAAGTGTGGGGGGCACAAAACGTTGGGAAACTTCAGGGGGTATGAAAAGTTTTTTTTTTTTTTCCAAGGCACTGTAGTACTAAAGTGTATCTAAAGCCAAACATTATGAAAAAAAAAAAAAAGTGTAAAGAGAAAGTAAAAATAAAGGTAAAATAAACAATAAAAAACAATTTAAAGCACCCCCGTCCCCGTGTGTTCGCACACAGAAGTGAACGTATACTTAAGTCGTGCCCACATGTGTAAATGGCGTTCAAATCACACATGTGAGATATCGCCCTGAACGTTAGAGCGAGAGAATTCTAGCCAAAGACCTCCTCTGTAACTCTAAATGGGTAACCTGTAAAAAAAAAAAAAAAATTAACCACTTGCCGACCAGCGCACGACGATGTACGTCGACAGAATGGCACGGGCAGGCAAATGGGCGTACATGTATGTCCCTTTAAATTTGCCGCCCTGCCATCGGGAGCACGTCCTCCCCTCCACTTTCTGCGGCTCTCTCGGGCTGTTCCGTCCCATCGAGAGACCTGAGCGACCAGCTGGCGCGTCCACCAAGCAAAGCCGGCATCAGCTTTCATCGGCTGTTCATAATAGTAAAACGGAAGCGATGACGTGACATAATTTTTGGTTTACTCGGAAACCATCGGCCCCATTTTTAAAAAATCAGAAGCCCCAATATTGGTGTTTTGAATGCTTGTAAGTGCAGAGGAGGGAGGGACCTGGTGTCTGATAGACCCCCGATGTCTCCATAAAGATATCCTGTCACTGCCTATTGCTGTCACAAGGATGATTCCTTGTGACGGCAATAAAAGTGATACTTACTTTTTTTTTGTTTTTTTTTGTCGTTTTACATTTTTTTTTTTTAAAGTGCCACCATCCTCCCATGTTTGCACACAAAAGCGAACACTTGCTTCGCTCCCACACGCATGCACACAACAATAGTTCTTACTTGTTGATTGTTTTGAAAGTCCGCTTTCATTTAATGTGGAACTACACTGCGACCACCGCGTGCTAAGCACAGTAATTAATTAATTATTAGTATTCAAGGCAAACTTTTTACTCAATCATCATTAAAGTGGTTTTAAGCCCTTACAAATACCCAGTGAAGTGACCGGCCTCAGGTGATACAAATCCTCCTACATAAGTTGTATCTGTTTATTTGCTGTCTTATTTTCTCTACATCCATTCAAAGTGCAGAATTTTATAAATATAAAGCTTGTCAGAAAGCAGGGGGTGGGGATCTGAGGTTATACTCTGCAGAGTTCAGTAAGAAGAGCTCTCAGAGCTGATTGAAGGGAAAGAACCCAACCCCCCCCCCCCCCCCCCCGGACACACTACACAGGAACAGAGCTGAGGCTGTCAATCTGCTGGAGGTACCTCCCCCGTCTCCTTTTTTTCTCTTGGTGTGGGGTTTTTTCCCCACAAATAGGACTTTCTTTTGATGGTATTTGCGGTTTTTATTTAAAAAATTTTTGCGCTATAAAAAAAAGCGCGACAAATTTTGAAAAAAACAAACCCGATTTTTTTTTTTTTTTTTTTTATAAAAAAACGAATGTATTCATCAATTTAGGCCGATATGTATTCTTCTACATATTTTTGGTAACAAAAATTCACAATAGGCGTATATTGATTGGTTTGGTGCGCAAACATAGCGTTTACAAAATAGGGGATAGATTTATGGCATTTATTTTATTTTTATTTTTTTTTACTAGGCGGGTTATCTGCGATTTTTAATGGGACTGCGACATTGCGGCAGACAGATCCGACACTTCTTTGGGAACATTGACATTTATACAGCGATCAGTGCTATAAAGAGCCACTGATTACTATGTAAATGTCTTTGGCAGGGAAGTGGTTAACACTAGGGGGTGATCAAGGGGTTAAATGTGTTCCCTCAGCGTGTTCTAATTTTTAGAGGGGGGGGGGGGGGGCTACCAGGGACATGACAGACATCACTGTTTCCATTCACTGGGAACAGTAGATCTCCGACATGTCCCCTGTCAAAACGAGAAATCGCCCTGTTTACAAAGGCAGTGCCCCATTGTGCCTCTGTAACAGGCGATCGTGGGCCGCCAGCGGGCATAGAGTCCGCCCAACTCGCGGGCACGCTCCCATAGCACCTGTGCAAACCCACGTACAGCTACAGTGTTTTGCGCAGGAGAGCCGGCCTACCGCCGTATTATGACAGTGGCTGGTCCGCTAGTGGTTAAACCTCATATATTACATTTTACTGATTATATTTACTTATACAGTGCTGTGCAAAAGTTTTAGGCACGTGTGAAACAATGCTATAAATTAAGAAAGCTTTCAGAAATAGCGGTGTTTAATATTTTTTTAAATTACTTAACAATAAGTAAAAAAAAAAAAAAAAAAAAAAGTAAATGAACAGAGGAGAAATTCAAATCAATATTTGATGTGACCTCCCTTTGCCTTCAAAACAGCATCAGTTCTAGGTACACTTGCACACAGTTTTTGAAGACAGGTAGGGTGTTTGAAGCCTCTTGGAGAACTAACCACAGATCTTCTATGGATGTTGGCTGCCTCAGATCCGTCTATCTCTTCATGTAATCACAGACAGACTCGATAATGTTGGGATCAGGGCTCTGTGGGGGGCCAAATCACCACTTCCAGGACTCCTTGTTCTTCTTTACACTGAAGATAGTTCTTAGTGATAATTGGCTGTGTATTTGGGGTCATTGCCCTGCTGCAAAATAAATTCGGGGGCCAATCACACGCTTCCCTGATGGTGTGGCATGATGGATAAGTATGGAATGAAATGTATAAGAAGAAAGATGAAAAAGGGATGGCGGTACAATAGAAAGACATGGAGAATTTTTTATATATATATATATATATATATATATATATATATATATATATATATATATATATATATATATATATATATATATATATATATATATATATATATATATATATATATATAATTAGGGCTGAAACGATTAATCGACATCATCGATAATAATCGATAATGAAAATCGTTGTCAACGATTTTCATTATCGATTAGTCGGTCCGCACCATGCGATCCGCGGAGCGGTCCGTGGCTGCGGCCTTAGGAAAGGCCGCGGCTTCAGCCGTAGCTCCGGAGCTGGCGGCCATCTTGGCACACCCGGCGGTGTTGTATTGTAAGCCCGTCACTTCCGGTGCGGCTCTGTTGTAGTGTCATATTTTGCTACGGAAGTGACGTTGCCGCCAGAAATTGCGTACTGCGCATGCGCATAGCGTTCCAAACACGCGCCGTGCGTTCCAACATAGTTTCGGCAATACTGTTCAGCGAAACCATCACATAATGTTACAGAAGTGACGTTACAGACAACACAAACACTGGGCCGTGCGTTACAACACTAATACTTCCCTTGTTACCTAGTATCATTATTTACCAACCATGCTGTTTACCAACGTGCCGTGTTAGGTTCTGCATTGCTGGGACTTGTAGTGCTACATGCTTCAATGTCCTCATCCTTATCCCTGTGCTTCAATGTTCAGTGTCCTCATCCCTATCCCCGGGCTTCAATGTTCAGTGTCCTCATCCCTATCCCCAGGCTTCAATGTTCAGTGTCCTCATCCTTATCCCCGTGCTTCAATGTTCAGTGTCCTCATCCTTATCCCCCTGCTTCAATGTTCAGTGTCCTCATCGAAGCAGGGGGATAAGGATGAGGACACTGAACATTGAAGCACGGGGATAAGGATGATGACACTGAACATTGAAGCCCGGGGATAGGGATGAGGACACTGAACATTGAAGCCCGGGGATAGGGATGAGGACACTAAACATTGAAGCCCGGGGATAGGGATGAGGACACTGAACATTGAAGCTCGGGGATAAGGATGAGGACACTGAACATTGAAGCACGGGGATAAGGATGATGACACTGAACATTGAAGCCCGGGGATAGGGATGAGGACACTGAACATTGAAGCCCGGGGATAGGGATGAGGACACTGAACATTGAAGCCCAAGGATAAGGATGAGGACACTGAACATTGAAGCCCGAGGATAAGGATGAGGACACTGAACATTGAAGCAGGGGGATAAGGATGAGGACACTGCACATTGAAGCCCGGGGATAGGGATGAGGACACTGAACATTGAAGCCCGGGGATAGGGATGAGGACACTGAACATTGAAGCACAGGGATAAGGATGAGGACACTGAACATTGAAGCACAGGGATAAGGATGAGGACACTGAACATTGAAGCACAGGGATAAGGATGAGGACACTGAACATTGAAGCACGGGGATAAGGATGAGGACACTGAACATTGAAGCCCGGGGATAGGGATGAGGACACTGAACATTGAAGCACAGGGATAAGGATGAGAACACTGAACATTGAAGCTCGGGGATAAGGATGAGGACACTGAACATTGAAGCACGGGGATAAGGATGAGGACACTGAACATTGAAGCATGGGGATAGGGATGAGGACACTGAACATTGAAGCATGTAGCTCAGGATAGGCACTACAAGTCCCAGCAATGCAGAACCTAACACGGCACGTAGGTCAGCATGGTTGGTAAAAAATGATACTAGGTAACAAGGGAAGTATTAGTGTTGTGACGCACGGCCCAGTGTTTGTGTTGTCTGTAACGTCACTTCCGTAACATTATGTGATGGTTTCGCTGAACCGTATTGCCGAAACTATCTTGGAACGCACGGCGCGAGTGTTTGGAACGCTATGCGCATGCGCAGTACGCAATTTCTGGCGGCAACGTCACTTCCGTAGCATTCTGTGATAGGCAGCAAAATATGACACTACACCGTCACTGAAACAGCTGACGGCGGCCCTTTACCGCGCATGCGCCACTTCAATGCTATTAACAGCGCATGCGCAGGATATTTCTTTAGCGGCAGAGAAAAAGTATGGACTGAAGTGGGCGGAGTTGGACAGATAATAACAGAAAAAAGGGGGTTTGCGCTATGGATAAGCTGCAAAAGAACGGTGGATATAAGAGGGCTGCCACTACCCCAGGTTTCGCAACAAAAAGTTGGAACAGTATACCAATGTTATAAATACAGGTAGTAAAAGCGCTCTACTCTGATGTTTTATAACCCCATAAAATTTAAAATATACAAAAATGAAAATGAAATTAGTGGGTGTGTTTTTGTAAAATCTGTGCAAAGTGCAAATATTGTTAATTAGAGGACTAATATTTGCATTATTGTATCTGCACAATTTAAATTCAATTGTGACAAGCGTTCTTTCATATATATATTTTTAATAGTATTGGCTTTTTTATTTAGTCATTGTGCGCTCTGAGATATATATTCATCACGTGGTATAATTTATAGATCAACATTTGCTAATTGATTCATTTTTATATTGTGCGTTTATTTTTCATATTGTGCGTTTTTTTTTTTTAATATGATTTTATCCGATTAATCGATTAATCGAAAAAATAATCGGCCGATTAATCGATTATGGAAATAATCATTAGTTGCAGCCCTAATATATATATATAATAAAAAAAAAAATTAAAAACTCTTTTTACATACAGTCTTCAGTAGATGGCACTCACTGCTCATAATGTTCTCTAGCAGGGAAGTTGAAATGTGTCGCGCTTAGAAATAACTTTAACCAATGACAAGTAGGTGCAACAAGTGCGTTTTATACAGTATGTGCCTAGATTGTTTAATGCACAGGCTGCTGTTTAATGGAGAGCTCAGGATGTATTCAGATGGTTCACCATAATTCACTCAAGACAGACTCTTGTAAAGAGCACCAATTCTTTAAAACCCCCACCAGACAGATCTCCTCCCTCCCCTGGAGTGACTAGTTTTGAGCCTCTCTTGTATGTACCTTCTGGATAACACGCTAGACCTTTCATGACACAGACTGGCTTAAAGTGGTCGTAAGGCTAAAGTTTTTTTTTTTTTTCTACTTGATGCATTCTCCAACCCCCACCCCTGCTTCCCTCTAAATACTTACCTGGGCCTGGTCTCGATCTAGTGCTGTGTCTGAGAGCAGCGGCTCTCTACCTCTCCCCTCGACTCGGTGAGAGCAGTGGGAGGCATTGGCTTCCACTGCTGTCAGTCAAATCCAGTGATGAGGGGTGGGGCCGAGAGTCACACGCAGCTCAAAGCTCAAATGCCCCCCCATAGCAAGCGGCTTGCTATGTGGGCACTCAGAAGGCAGGAGGAGCCAGGAGCACTGGCAGGGGACACTAGAAAAGGCGGATTGGGGCAGCTCTGTGACCACAGAGCAGGTAAGTATAATGTGTTTTGTTATTTAAAGAAGAGATTTAGAATCACTTTAAAGCAGAGGGTTTTGGAAATTAATTCTTCGTGCCTTTAAAAGAGAGATTTAAGTACACAAAAAAGTATGTGTGGGTTTAACCACCTCAATACTGGGCACTTAAACACCTTCCTGCCCAGACCAATTTTTGAGCTTTCAGCGCTGTCGCACTTTGAATGACAATTGCGCGGTCATGCTACACTGTACCCAAATGAAATTTTTATCATTTTTTTTCCCCCTACAAATAGCTTTCTTTTGGTGGTATTTGATAACCTCTACGGTTTTTATCTTTTGCTAAACAAATTAAAAAAGACCGAAAATTTTGAAAAAAAATATATATATTTTGTTGTTTCAGTTTCAAAACTTTGTAAATAAGTAATTTTTCTCCTTCACTGATGGGCACTGATGGGGCTGCACTGATGGGCACTGATAAGGCGGCACTGATGAGGTGGTATTGATGGGCACTGATAGGCGGCACTGATGGGCACTGATAGCTGGCACAAATTGGCACGGATAGGCGGTACAGATAGGCGGCACGAATGGGCATGGATAGGCGGCACAGATGGGCATGGATGGGCACTGATAGGTGGCAAGGATGGGCACTGATAGGCGGCATTGTATTGTATTGTTTTGTACTGATGGATGCCAATCAGTGATGCCCATTGTGGGCACTGATTGGAATCCATTGTGGGCACTGACTGGCATCCCTGGTGGTCTAGGGTGGCATGCCTGGTGCCGGGCGTCCCTGGTGGTCCAGTGTGGGCATCCTCGGGGGGGGCTGTGCTGATAATCGATCAGCACAGACCCCCCCCCCCCCCACCGTCAGAGGAGCAGCCGATCGGCTCTCCTCTACTCGCGTCTGACAGACACGAGTGAGGAAAAGCCGATCACCGGCTCTTCCTATTTACACTGTGATCAGCCGTCATTGGACACAGCTGATCACGTGGTAAAGAGTCTCCGTCGGAGACTCTTTACCAAGATCGTAGTTGCGGGGTGTGAGACTGACGCCCCCAACAACGATCGCCGCGATGCGTGCCCCTGGGGGCGCGCAGTGGCTCAAGAACCTGAGGAGACGTCATATGATGCCCAGTTAGGATTTTGAAACCACTTTGCAGCCGTCATTTGCCTATAGGGCGGGCGGCAAGTGGTTAAAGTCCTCCTTCCAGACTAGACAGCCAGACTGCACATCCCAGCACAGGAGCATACCAGATGAACTGGAAACCACTCTGGACCCACCATAATACATGTTTAATCATTATAAGGATGTTTTTTTTTTTTTATTACAGGCTGCATTCTCTTGCTCCTGCTTCTTTTTTTGGCAGTAGACTGTGTTTAAGGTGACATTAAACAATATCTGGCATTCTGGCAGATGGCACTCCCTCACACTTCAGCAGTGGACTGTCCCTCAAAACCATCATATCCAGTGTAGGGCTATGGACTCTACCTTAATCTTGATGATGTCAGGACTTTAGACTGCTGAAGCATGGGGTAGAAGAAGCTGCGAGGACTAGTCTAACTGCGGGGTGGAGCGAAGGTTCGGGTAAGTACATATTTTTTTTTGTTTCTCTAGACCAGGGGTCTCAAACTGGTGGCCCTCCAGCTGTTGTGAAACTACAAATCCCATCATGCTTCTGCCTGTGGGGGTCATGCTTGTAACTGTCAGTCTTGCAATGCTTCATGGGACTTGTAGTTTTGCAACAGCTGGAGGACCGCCAGTTTGAGACCCCTGCTCTAGACCAACCTTTTCAACACAGAGGAACCCTTGAAATACACTTTCTGGTATCACGGGACCCCTGCTAAAAAGAACTATATCTACAACTCATGATCTATTAGTATGATGGTCAGTGGGAACAAAGTTCCCTGACTTTGTAATCATTGAGAAGAATTTCCTTCTTACAGATAACTAAATAGATCAATGGTGTCAGTGGGAACTTGACAACTTCTCCTGCGCTCTGGTGTCTCGGTCTTCAAAGTGTGATACCGACAGTTTGAGATAGTAGTGTCAAAAAAGGTCTTGCAGCCCTCCTTAGAATATTGGGTATTCAAATACTGGAGAAAAGCAAAACAAAAAGGGAAGGCGCATTGACCTAGTGCATTACCATAAAAAGAGCTTTATTGAAAACAGAACATATAGCAAAATGGCTACTCAGTGGGAACTTATCTGAGAGGCAGACATTGCTCATTGCTCAAAGAACTCCTAGCAACCTCTGGAGCAGGGGTCTCAAACTGGAGGCTCTCCAGCTGTTGCAGAACTACAAGTCCCATCATGCCTCTGTCTATGGGGAGTCATGCTTGTAACCCTCAGCCTTGCAATGCCTCATGGGCATTGTAGTTCTGTAA
This sequence comes from Lithobates pipiens, assembly GCF_037356315.1. Lineage (NCBI taxonomy): Eukaryota > Metazoa > Chordata > Amphibia > Anura > Ranidae > Lithobates > Lithobates pipiens. Next base: position 53,072,098 of record NW_027507764.1, on the reverse strand, counting down.
CAGCTGGAGGGCCACCAGTTTGAGACCCCTGCTCTGGAGGAACCCAAGAGTTCCATGGAACCCTGGTTGAGAAACTCTGTTCTAGACCAAAATGAGAAATGAACCCTTGCAGTGCAGGCACAGCTACACAGTGCAGGCACAGCTACACAGAGTTGGGCTTTATTGTACAAAGGAATTGGTGTCTCTGTGCTACTTTATTCCCCATACAAGTCAATGTGAATGCCGAAGCAACTCAGAGTGAAAAGTTAGCCCTTGCAGTGTGCCTGTGCCTGCACGGCAAGAGTTTATTGCTAATTTTTGGACTATAACAGGGTTTCTCAACTAGCTTTCCTCCACAGTTTGCTAGGGGCCCTTGAGCAATTTCTACCCTTCAGATAAGTTCCCTTGACGTTGATCTTTTTAGCTATCTGTAAAGAGGTAATTCTTCCCAATGACCACAAGTGTAAGGAGCATTCTTCCCACTGACCATCACACTAATGAATCATGAGTTGTCGATATAGTAATTTTTAGCAGGGGTCCCCCCGATACCATAAAATGTATTTCCAGGGTCCCTCTGTGTTGAAAAGTTTGAGAAAGGCCAGTCTAGAGAAACAAAAAAAGATGTACTTACCCGAATCTTCATTCCACCCCGCAGCTAGACCAGTCCCTGCAACTACTTCTCCCCCATGCTCCAGCAGTATAAAATTCTGACATCATCAAAGATTAAAGTAGCCCTGCATTGGATGTGATGACACTGAGGGACAGTCCACCACTGGAGTGCCATATGCCAGGATGGCAGATATTGTTTATTGTCACTTTAAACAAGTTTCAATTTTTTTTTGTGGTGAGTTCAGATTGTGGAAACCACTCTGTATCCACCACAAAAAAATTGTAAGCTTTTTTTTTTTGTGGTGGGTCCAGAGTGGTTTCCAGTTTATCTGGTGTGGCCTACTGTATTTGACTTGCTCTCGAGTCTGATGCCCCTGTACTTACCGTATATACTCGAGTATAAGCCGAGATTTTCAGCCCTTTTTTTTAGGCTGAAAGTGCCCCCCTCGGCTTATACTCGAGTCACCGCCGTCTGCCTACCCGATCAGGCATGTCATGTAGACAGACAGTGGCCAGCATGTCATAAAAACATACAGCGGCCTTTCCAGTATTTAAAAGCCGCGCCTCCTCCTCGTCTGATAGGCAGAACAATACCTCAGACGAGGATGAGGGGATGTCCGTGATAGGCTGAAAACGGACTGCTGGGCAATTGAGTGTTCTGCCTATCACAGACGAAGAGGAGGCGCGGCTTTTGAATACTGGAATGGCCGCCGTATGTTTTTATGACACGCTGATCGGTGGCTGCAGATGGGCACACGGAGGCATGCACAGGACACAAAGGATGAAGATTAGCACAGGTAGGCTGCAATGGACACAGGGAGGTATACACAGGACACAGTGAGGTAGGCAGATCTGCACAGGACACAGGGAGGCATGCAATAGACACAGTGAGACATGCAGCTGCAGATGGGCATTGTTGACCCTCTTTGCCACTTACAGTAGCTGCTGGATTTCCCACCCCCGGCTTATACTCGAGTCAATACGTTTTCCCAGTTTTTTGTGGTAAATTAGGGGCCTCGGGCTTATATTCGGATCGACCTATACTCGAGTATATACGGTATTTAGGCGCAGTCCATTTGGGGTACTGTCAATGCAAACAAAATTCAGTCATGGAAGACTGACAGAAATGAGACAAAAAAAGAAGGTAAATGATTACATCTGAAAAATGAAGCCTGGCATGTGAAAAGGGAAGAAAAAATGAATCACAACTGACTGACAAGCTGCTCAGAAGTCTTCCCTGTATAGAGTACTTTGGCGAATTGGCTTCGAGGTTAGAGATGGTTTAAACCGGCTTTGTAATTCATCACTTGCTGCCTCAATGATCTCGCTAGTTATCTCCTCCTATAAATAAACATGAAGTTTTTTCTGTAGAGTTTTGTGTTTCTGCAACCCGTAGCGGGTCGTGGAGATGGAGATTTAGGTGTTTGGAAGTGCATGGTTCTGGAATGACCTCCAGTGTGCTGTTTGGCTAAAACAATAAGAGAAAAGTAAGGAGAGGAATTTAGTTGGTTTTTTCCTTTTGGGGTAGAGAGGAAGAACATTTTTAGTAATATCGATTATTCAGTATAGAAAAATGAGTTTGCTACATGTAAGCCGAATGTAGCAGTATTATGCTGCAAGGTCTGTGATGTTATTGGGATTGGGCAGTGGGTCAAACAGAAGCTAAAGTTAAAATTAAAATAGATATTTATCGTGGAAGTAAATAAAGTGAACCCATGTGTGAGCAGGTTATGCGGGACCCATCAGGACATTGGTTTGAGGGCCAGCCATTATTCTATCAGAGACCTCGTCCCAGAGATATGGACCTAAATGCGTGCTGACCCTTTGTCGATGCCTAGAACTACCCGGCCAATGTGTGGAGACTAAGACCCCTTTCACACTGGGGTGTTTTTCAGGCGCTTTAGCAGGAAAAAAAAAGCGACTGTAAAGCGCTTGAAAGAAGCCTCATCTGCAATCCCAATGTGAAAGCCTGAGTGCTTTAAGAGACCTTTCACAATGTCAGCGCCCGAAAAACGCTTGTAAAGCGCTGCTTAAACTAGCAGCGCTTTACCAGCGTTTTTGTAGTGCTATTGGGGCGCTTTTAACCCCGCTTTTCAGGCGTTTTGCAGGCGCTTCCCAATGATTTCAATGGGAAGGTGCGCTTTAGGAGCGGGGTATTCACCACTCCCAAAGCGCTGCAAAGAAGCTGCTTGCAGGACTTTTTTTTGACGCTCCCTGCCAGCACAGCGCCTCAGTGTGAAAGCACTCAGGCTTTTACATTGGGATTGCAGTTACGGTTTCTTTCAGGCACTTTACAGTCGCTTTTTTTAAAGCTAAAGCTCCTGAAAAACGCCCCAGTGTGAAAGGGATCTCAGTGTGAAAGCACTCGGGCTTTTACATTGGGATTGCAGTTGCGGCTTCTTTCAGGCGCTTTACAGTCGCTTTTTTTTTTTTAAAGCTGAAGCGCCTGAAAAACGCCCCAGTGTGAAAGGGGTCTCAGTGTGAAAGCACTCGGGCTTTCATATTGGGATTGCAGATGAGGCTTCTTTCAAGCGCTTTACAGGCACTTTTTTTAACGTTAAAGTGTCTGAAAAACGCCCCAGTGTGAAAGGGGGCTAACCAGACTGACTGGACTTGCAGAAGCAGATGAGCACAAGAGCGTTCTAGAGGTAATGGTGAAAATGGGAACTGTGAGGGACTTAGGACTGCGGACAAACTGGAGACGGATAGAAAATGGAATAGGAAACATGAAATGAATGGAAGGAGCAAAGAGTTCAACGTTCAGCAGAGACGGCATGAGGCAGGATTGTCCAATGGATCAGACAAGGTGCTTTCCAGCATTACAGGTGGCTCAGCAAGAAGAGACTTCGTCAGATACAGCAGAGTTTGGCGGTTCAGACCCGGGTCCTTGCAGTTGGACAGGTGGATGCAGATCTTTAAAAAGTGAGATTGTAAAGCTTCTTTTTTTTTCTAAAATAATAAACATGTTGTTACTTTACCTGTTCTGTGCAATGGTATTGCACCCCACTCCCTCCTCATGGGATATGATTGACAGCAGCAGGGGCCAATGGCTCCTGCTTCCTCTGAGTCCCGTGAGGAGAGACTACTCTCAGGCTGGATCGAGAGAGGACTTAGGTAAGTACTTATGGGGGCTAGGGGGAGCTGATCATGAAGTTTTTTTTTACCTTCTGCAGAGAATGCGTTAAGGTAAAAAAAAAACATATGCCTTATCAACTACTTTAATAACATGTGGCTTCTTTGAGAGACTCATGTCTGTGACGTCATTGTCTTAAAGTGGCGCTAAACCCATTAAAGTAACTGCTTCCCTAAAACAGTTGCATTCAAGGCATGCCATGAATGATAACGATCATAGGTTGAGAGAACAAGCAACTAACTGTCAAGCCATTAAATGACCGGTGTCATAACTGATCATACGTACAGTACTATGACAACGGCAGATCAAACAGACAAAGATGGCAGCTTCCATGGCTGTAGGATAGTAGGGTTTAGTACCGCTCTATAAATTCAACTTTAGGACATAAGTAATTCAAAGTCCATTTAAAACAATGTGTTCATCTAAGTCTAACCAGGGTGACGATGCTGCAGTGCAGTTTCACTGCAGGACATATAGTATTGTTACCCTGTTAAAGGAATTAGAAAAATGGCAGATCTACTGGGTCAACAAGTTAAAAAAAAACATAGTAGGAGAGCCCAACACTCGCCTAATGCTAATGACAGACTACATCATATTTTTAAATTTGATCCTGTCCTTTAAAGGCACAAGGTTTATTTACCTACATGCATTCTACGCATGAAGGTAAAAAACCTTCTTTGTGCAGCAGCCCTCCCCTAATACATACCTGAGCCCCCTCTCAGTCCAGCAATATCCAGGAGAGCCTTGGCTCTCCGGGTACTCACACTCCTGATTGTCTTTTGGCAGCAGCGGGAGCCATTCATAGCCAGTGAGCCAATCAGAAGACCAAGGGGGCGGGGCCCAGCCACGGCTCTGTGTGGGTGCCCCCACAGCAAGCACCCAGCAGGAGTGAGAGGCCAACGTGGGACCCGAGATGAGGATCGGGGCTGCTCTGTGCAAAACCATTGTATACCATGTTTGTTATTTTAGAAAAAAAAAACAAGCTTTAGTATTACTTTAATTACACTTGAACTGAAACCCAAACACTTTTTTTGTATTTGTTTTTCTATGGCACTTCTCGCCGTGGGGACTCAAAGCATTTAGAAGGTGAGGCAGCCATCTTGAACACACTGAATTGAGCCAATTAACCTACCAGCATGTCTTTGAAAGAAACTGGAGTACCCAGAGGAAATCTTTGCAAACACAGGGAGAACATGCAAGTTTTTCCTGTACTTGCATGGATTTGCTCCAGGTACTCTGGTTTCTTCCAAAGACATGCTGGTAGGTTAATTGGCTCAATGCAGATAGTATGCAGGTTGGGATTCTAACTGAGGCCCTAAACTAAACGCTGCAGGGTAGAAGTGATGCCTATTAACCCACTGTGCCCTTGAACATGCTCCTGTAATGTTAAAATGTTTTTTTTTTCTTTTTCAATTTATATAATTCCTGCTTTCAACAAAAATGAATCCCATTCATCCTACCACCAAGGCATCTTCCGAGGTTGGCAACATGTCACTTTTTCTGCATGTTCCTGAATTAGAGTTGAACTAGATGCAGCCATGCTGGCGCAGATTACTCTGCCGCATTCCAAACCACAAAGTTCAGTGAGCATGCATAAAAAGTGTACCACCATGCACAGGGAGAGAAATCATTTTTTTCCTTAACAAAATGCTACAGAACAACGTCTCATCCGGGGGAATTGTTTGATTTTTTTTTTACACACATTAAAGTGGTTGTAAACCCTTACAAACCATTTTGACCTACAGGTAAGCCTAGATTAAGGCTTACCTGTAGGTCCAAGAAATAGCTCCAAAGGCCAGATTTGTGCAGTGTATGACTGATTGTTGTCCTATGGACAGACTCTCCCACCTCAGCTGTAGTTCTCTGCAGTTCATTCAGAGTGATCATGGGCCTCTTGGCTGCATCTCTGATCAGTCTTCTCCTTGTCTGAGATGAAAGTTTAGCGGGACGGCCAGGTCTTGGTAGATTTGCAGTGGTCTGATACTCCTTCCATTTCAAAATGATCACTTGCACAGTGCTCCTTGGGATGTTTAAAGCTTGGGAAATCTTTTTGTATCCAAATCCGGCTTTAAACTTCTCCATAACAGTATTACGGACCTGCCTGGTGTGTTCCTTGGTCTTCATGATGCTCTCTGCGCTTTCAACAGAACCCTGAGACTATCACAGAGCAGGTGCATTTATACAGAGACTTGATTACACACAGGTGGATTCTATTTATCACCATCAGTCATTTAGGACAACATTGGATCATTCAGAGATCCTCGCTGAACTTCTGGAGTGAGTTTGCTGCACTGAAAGTAAAGGGGCCGAATAATTTTGCATGCACCACTTTTCAGTTTTTTATTTGCTAAAAAAGTTTAAATTATCCAATAGATTTCGTTCCACTTCACAATTGTGTCCCACTTGTTGGTGATTCTTCACAAAAAATTAAAATGTTATATCTTTATGTTTGAAGCCTGAAATGTGGAAAAAGGTTGAAAAGTTCAAGGGGGCCGAATACTTTCACAAGGCACTGTAAATGATGAAAAGACCGAAAATTTTGAAAAAACAAACAAACATTTTCCTTAATTTCTGTTATAAAATTTTGCAAATTAGTAATTTTTCTTGATAAATTTGGGCCAAAATTTATACTGCTATATTGCTTTGGTAAAAATAACCCAAATAAGTGTAAATGATTTGGTCTGTGTGAAAGTTAGTCTACAAGCTGTGGTGCTAAGCATTGATGAATATTTTTTTTTTGCCCCCACAAAATTGTCATATTAACAGGTTATTTCTCTCACATAGCATATGCATACTTGCAACTGCACCCCAAAACACATTCTGCTACTCCTGAGTATGGCGATACCACATGTGTGAGACTTTTTCACAGCGTGGCCACATACAGAGGCCCAACACACAGGGAGCACCGTCAGGTGTTCTAGGAGCATAAATTACACATGAAACTTGTTGACTACCTATTATACTTTTTGAAGGCCCTGGAGCACCAGGACAATGGAAACCCCCACAAGAAGACCCCATTTCGGAAAGCAAACACTCCAACATATAAACATATATTCTGTGAGGCATAATGCGTCTTTTGAACATGTGGAAAAAAATGAAAATGCATTTTTTTTTTTTTTTACACAAAGTTGTTCATTTATAAGATATTTTCAACACATAGCATGTATATACCAAAAATTACACCCCAAAATACATTCTGCTCATGAGTATGGTGATACCACATGTGTGACTTTTACACAGCCTGGGCACATACAGAGGCCCAACATTGAAGTAGCACCTTCAGATGTTCTAGGAGCATACATTACATATCTAACCTGTTGACTACCTATTACACTTTTGAACATGTCATTTTTTTTCCCCAAGACACAGATGACACAGTAACACTGATGACACTATGGCACTGTGTCACTGATGACTGTGGGCACTAATGGCACAGTAACACTGATGGCACTTACTACACTGTGGCACTGTAGGCACAGTGACACTGATGGGCACTGTGACACTGATGGAAACTGTTTGGGCATTATATTGGCAGGTAACAGATTTTTAGATAACTCGCTCTCTTCACAGTTCGTTCTCCCTCCTCACACATGGTCTCTGTGTGAGGAAAGAGAGCCGTCAATGAGAGATGATCTCCCTTGTGTGTTGTGTTTTTTTTTTTTGCTTTTTTTCACAGGTGAATGGGTAGGGGTACAATGTACCCCATACTCATTCACATAGGGTGGGGGGCCGGGATCCGGGGGCCCCCTTATTAAAGGGGGCTCCCGGATTCCGATAAGTCCCCCGCCCGCAGACCCCGACAACCAACGGCCAGGGTTGTCGGGAAGAGGCCCTTGTCCTCATCAACAGGGGAACAAGGTGCTTTGGGGTGGGGGGCCACGCGGCCCCCCCTTCCCCAAGGCACCCCCCCATGTTGAGGGCATGAGGCCTGGTACGGCTCGGGGGGGGGGGGGCTCGCTAGTCCCCACCCCCTTTCCTGGCCGGCCGGGCAGCGTGCTCGGATAAGGGTCTGATATGGACCTGGGGGGGACCCCCAGGCCAATTTTTTGGCGTAGGGTTTCCCCTTTAAGTCCATACCAGGTGATGGGGCCAGTAACGCCTCCTTTGCTGGCCCCGGCTACCTGGAGACGCGCTCAAAATGAGCGGACTTTCCTCCGCGTGTGTGGGCGAGTCCGTTCATTTCAAAAGTACGGCGGATAGTCCGGCGGACTTAGTACGCCGTATTAGTCCGCTGAAAAAGTGCCGTGTGTGGACAAGTAGCTCATTCGGAAAGTCTGCCAGACTAAGTCCGCCGGATAGTCTGCTACGTGTGTATGTGGCATAAATTTATCTTTATTGCTATCACAAGGGGGCTAACAAGCCATTTATGTCATAGCATGGGCTGGCGACAGGTGCTCTTCATGGAGACATTATGGGTCTTTTAGACCTATGTTGTCTACTCTCCACTACAGCTTTACCAGCCACAGTAGCCAGCTCTGAAACCAGAAGTGATGGCTCTATTACTTGCAGGGGTAATTCGGGAACAGATGTTCCTCTATCTCCTCTTGCTTAATGGATAGGGCATTTTATAGCTGTAGAAGAAAAGACGAGTCTGGTGACCATTGTGGATGGCAGTGAAGGAAGGGGGGTCTGCCCCTCTTACCACTATAGCAGTGATTGGGTGGCTATAGAGCTGCCTGGATCACTTTTACTAAAGAACCTATCCCTGGCTGAAAAACAAAAATAGTAAACTTACTTTAACCACTTTAAGTCCAGGACATTTTAAAATGGCCTGAGGACATTTAGTGGTTAATTAAAAATAAGTAATAATCCTGTTTTACTTAGAGAGCTATCCAAAAATGAAGTATTCTGTTAGTTGTACTGTACCAATAGAGTTACACTTCTAAAAAAAAAAAAGTAAAAAAAGATTTCTTATGAATAGGTTAGCATTCTAGCACAGAATCTTTTTATGAGTAGAAATACTGAAAATATATAATTTTCTGGGCATGACTCCAGCATATGATGGAATTCAATAAGAGACTCCCATCGGTTTTATTGTAACATGACCTTTAAAAAACCCAAAAAGCATCACTGTGAAAAGTCATTGTTTAGGCAGAAGAGATTCCAAAGAGATTCTCCACCAATAAATGTTATTTCACGTAATGCCCAAAGCCTTTCATTCATTGATAATGTCTATAACTCCTTTTTTGTACAGAGTTGGAGTCCAATTAAATACTAGTTCCTCATTTCTTTGCATTTATGATATCAACTTTTCTCCTGACGTAACTGAATGAATAAAGAGTGCTGGATATATAGAACTCTTAACCTTTTATCAAAGGTTAAAGCTGAAAAGATGGATAAAACAGCCCGAAATAATGAGCTTTCTTCAGGAAGACATTCCTTGCCTTTTTTATTTTATTTGTTTTCGAGCCCGAGGTGCAGTGTGCAAAAACAAAAGACCAAATGTGAACCGAAAAAGTGTAAACGCACACAAAAAGTGCAATGATGGTGTCATATGGCCCCCTCCCCGGAGAAGGACCCTTCCCTGATCCCTTGGGGCACAAGCCTCCTGATGGAGGTGAGGGTGAGGGGCTCTCCTACACATCTCCTCCTTGATTTCAGGCTAGACTCTTAAGACCACCATCTTGTGAGTGAAAAGACATTGCTTGTGCTGTAGACAATCATATGATCAGAATGGCAGTTCCTTTTCCCTGGTATCATGCAACCCAATGCCAATGTTTTTGGTTGCTAAACAGATTGAGTCAAAGTATTTTTTTTATTTTTTTTTGGGGGGGGGGGGATTTCATCCATATTGTTACTATTGTGGCCTTCCCTCCTAGCAAGACTGCTGTATAGCATTGTTTTAACTTTAAGCTGGCCTTCAGTCTTGCACAGTAGTACAGGCTCCAGAAGCTGCAGCAAGTCACATAAAGCCTGACTGTGGAAGGGAGGAACTAAGGAAGGCAAAATATATGCAGATAAAACTTCAGCTTTAACATTTGCATACCAGTCTGCTTTAAATAGACATGGTCATATTACCTATTGAGAGCAAAATTACAGTGTAATTTACATATGTCCAGCACAAGGCCCACGTCCCGAATCTGGCCCACCAGGCCTTGACATGTGGCCCTTGTACCCAGTTTCGCAGCTGGAACGTGGTGGAATTCCATTTCACCACCTCTAGCTCTTGGCCTCCGCTCCTGCTCCCCGCTGTCACTTGTAAATACAGAAACCTTCTGTGTTTACAAGAGAAAGCTTTGCTATTGGCGACTCCTGGATGAAACGGATCCCTGCACGTAACATTCCTGAACTCTGTACATAACACACTCCTGAACTCTATACATAACACACTCCTGAACTCTGTACATAACACACTCTTGAACTCTGTACATAACACACTCTTGAACTCTGTACATAACACACTCTTGAACTCTGTACATAACACACTCTTGAACTCTGTACATAACACACTCTTGAACTCTGTACATAACACACTCTTGAACTCTGTACATAACACACTCTTGAACTCTGTACATAACACACTCCTGAACTCTGTACATAACACACTCCTGAACTCTGTACATAACACACTCCTGAACTCTGTACATAACACACTCCTGAACTCTGTACATAACACACTCCTGAACTCTGTACATAACACACTCCTGAACTCTGTACATAACACACTCTTGAACTCTGTACATAACACACTCTTGAACTCTGTACATAACACACTCTTGAACTCTGTACATAACACACTCTTGAACTCTGTACATAACACACTCTTGAACTCTGTACATAACACACTCTTGAACTCTGTACATAACACACTCTTGAACTCTGTACATAACACACTCTTGAACTCTGTACATAACACACTCTTGAACTCTGTACATAACACACTCTTGAACTCTGTACATAACACACTCTTGAACTCTGTACATAACACACTCTTGAACTCTGTACATAACACACTCTTGAACTCTGTACATAACACACTCTTGAACTCTGTACATAACACACTCTTGAACTCTGTACATAACACACTCCTGAACTCTGTACATAACACACTCCTGAACTCTGTACATAACACACTCCTGAACTCTGTACATAACACACTCCTGAACTCTGTACATAACACACTCCTGAACTCTGTACATAACACACTCTTGAACTCTGTACATAACACACTCTTGAACTCTGTACATAACACACTCTTGAACTCTGTACATAACACACTCTTGAACTCTGTACATAACACACTCTTGAACTCTGTACATAACACACTCTTGAACTCTGTACATAACACACTCTTGAACTCTGTACATAACACACTAGAGGCGATTCAGTTCGCATTGTGCGCTATACAAGTATTTCATTCATTCATTCACACTCCTGAACTCTGTACATAACACACTCCTGAACTCTGTACATAACACACTCCTGAACTCTGTACTCTGTACATAACACACTCCTGAACTCTGCACTCTGTACGTAATACACTTCTGAACTCTGCACTCTGTACGTAATACACTTCTGAACTCTGCACGCTGTACCTAATACACTTCTGAACTCTGCACGCTGTACTTAACACACTTCTGAACTCTGTACGTAGTGCACCCCAGATAAAACCAGTCCTTTGAGGGCAATTATACTGCTAATGCGGCCTGCCATGAAATTACGTTTGACACACCAGGTGTAATTAAAATGTAATGCCCTTCCTCTGCCCTTTTTTAAATTCACCACTCCTACCACTTTCTTCTTCCTACATTTCAGCTGTCACCAAAATACCATGTGACTAGTGCTGTACAAAGCCCTTCCTTGTGCACCTTACTCTAAAAGCTAATTATAAATTGAGGTAGTTGCCTTTTTTTTTATTTTTTTTGCTTATGGAAAGTGATTTCATTAGACTGAAAGTTATTCAAGCGAAGAAGCTTAATGAGAGTTATTATAGAGAAGAAGGTTATGGCAGTTCCAAGGGAGTAGCAAGTAACGATGCCGATGTATGGCCTCGGAGCCTCCCCGTGATATTAGAGATCAGTCTAATGCTTCATTCTCTGTTTTAATATTTTCTGTACAAGCTGCTCAGGAGTCTTCCCTGTAAACAACACTTTGGCGAGTTGGCTTTGTGGTCCTCCATAGGTTTAAACTGGCTCTGTAATTCTTTGCTTACTGTCTCTACATGATCTCGCTAGTTATCTTCTCTTATAAATAAACATGACATAACAGCTTTTCGATTTGTTTAGTGTTTCTGCACCCTGTAGCAGGTACCATAGATAAGGATTTTGTTATGTATGGAGGCACACATTTTTTTTTTATTGACCTCTAGTGTGCCATTTAGGTAAAACAATAATAGAAAAGTAAGGAAAGGAATTTAGTACGTGTTCCCCTTGCACAGAAGGAACATTTTATGTACCTTTTTGATATTCAGTATCCAAAATAAATAAATGAAAGTAGATAAATGGAATACTATTATGCTGCTAGCAGTGCCGGGTCAAGGTCACCCAGCACCCAGGGTAAAGATTCCAAACTGTGCCCATTCCCCATTCACGATGTGCAAGTTTAGGGGATCCTATGCCGAGCAGTCACTCGCTTGTCAAAATCACTGCAGCTGTCACTACCCCTGTCAACCCCGTAATAGTAGCAAGGTGCCCCTATCTCAACAGTAAACCATTGCACCCAGGGCAGCTGTCTATTCTGCCCACCCCTGGTTCTGGCCCTGGCTGCAAGGTCTTTAACTCACTATCTATTCGCCCTGAGTTAAGGAGGTGCTAAAGCTGAATGAAAAGTGGTTCTAATGTCAAAGTCAAAGACCACAGAATCTCACAGGTGCAGAAAGCAAAGCCATAGTCAAGACAAGCCAGAGTGAACAACAACCGAGTGGCAAGCATGCCAAATCAGAAGGTAGGAGCAGGGTCAGAAACAAGTATGAAAACAGCAGGCAGAGGATGAAAGTCGGGACACAAATCAAGGTCAGCAACAGAAGACAGAATAAAATGAGTCAGAAGGCAAGCTTGGTTAAGCACAGGTTCGCAGGATGCAAATCTGCTTAGTTGGGCACCAAAAGCCAGTGCCTGAAATGCATGCTACTCTACTCACTAAAATGCAGGGATGTCACTATGCGCAAATGCAGATCTTCAGGTATGGCAATTCACTTAATTTTCCTGACATATCTGTTCCTGGAATCGGTGCTATGGTAGATTATAAGGTGGTAGACTTCTATGGAGGCATTTACTGTGCATCCGGAAAGTATTCACAGCGGTTAACTTTTTCCACATTTTGTTATATTACAGCCTTATTCCAAAATGGATTAAATTAATTATTTCTCTTATATTCACCGACCGACACAGCTCCTCTCTGTAACAAATGGGTTGTTAGCCTTATCACTAGGAGAATACTAGGCATAGTTGTAATACAACACTCAGAACTCTTAGTTCTGCCCAGGGGGCGGTCCCTTGGGTAACAACCCTGCCGTCTGCAGACAGACCTCAGTTTTATTTTGCCTAGTGAAGGAGAAGGACCTAGGAACCCTGCGGGCCCATCGGTCCATGCTTTTTTTATGCAGAAGCTTGGCTTTTTGCGCAAGATGAATGATCCTGTGATCTACTATCAACAGCCGACTGGGTGACAGGCTGGATACCCTTTTCCTTGTAGTCTCCCCAGTCCGGCCATCGAGCATGTGCAGGTCGCAGCTTACAGCTCGGCAGGCCACGACGAAACCTCAGCTCCAGAGGTGGTCAGTGAGCTTTTATGCTCCGGGGCATACATATGACCAGGCTACTGATGTCTGCATCACAGTATTCCGGGGGCAGCTACCCTGTACTGATCAGTGAGTAGTTCTGCAATGGAATGTCTACCAGCTGTTCAGGACTGGTAAGTACAGCTCTCCCTGCCTCGGTGGGGCTGAGCAGCTGGGCATTTCCTGGGAGATCGATTCAGGGGTCCCTCACCTCCCTCTCTTCTCTCCCTGTCCCTATCTTCCCTCCCCTCCCTCCCTGGTGGGATGCTGCATGTGGCTGCTGAGCGGTGTATGTGTGCATATACAGTGGATCTCTGTGGGCTCTCACCTGAGATGGGGAGCTGGCTGGCTGGGGGTATCCTGGGTCCTGTGTGTTATGCTCCCGGGAGATGCCTGTGAGCTGTGGTCTGGTGCTGCGCTATGTCTCTGCTATAATTTTTTCATTCGGTACCTCATGGAGCTGCTAGCGGCCATTTTAGGTGTGGGCGAGGGCAGCAGGCTTCAGCGTCCATTTCCCAAGTGATCTCCTATTCAGGACACTGGCAGACATTTTTTGGAAGCCTGAACACGTTCTCAGTGTTCTCTAGCAGCAGCATGGTTCATGTGCTCTCACAGCCTTTTTCCCTGTGTTTCCTGTCTGTGTACTGGACACTGGGCGGCCATTTTATTGAAGCCTGAGTACATTTCTAGAACATTTTAGCGCTCATTCTGGTGGCTGCCACCGACACAGCTTTTGTTTCCTCTGCACTTGGGAGCACTCAGGGACTACAGGCACTACTTTTGGACAGCGTAGAACTCCTCAGGGTGGTGAGTCCGGCTGGAAAGAGCCCCTCAGTCAGCGGCAGCAAGGAGGGTGGGACTGTCACTGTCCTAAGTCCCCTTCGGGTGGCAGACAGGGTAGGGTCAGCATGGCTTCAGAAACTGGTGTTTATTCCCCCGAAATCCGGGCAATTGCAACCGGGTCACCTGCGGACTGCACAGTGCCCATGAACACCCTGATGGCAGTCCTTAATTTGTTCGTTGCCAAGATGGAGGTGGTGCGTGGGAGGAGAGATGCACCTAAGCGCCCCCCCCCCGGCCTCTGGGGAGAGCTCTGATGCAGACTCTCGTCTCGCTGAGGCTGGTGGCCCCTGCTCTGTCTTGTCAGACAACGCTGACCAGGACAGTTCGGATAGTGAGGATGAGTCCCCGTCCGGGTCCGGGCTTGACGAAGCGCTTGTTGGAGCACTTATCACAGCTGTGCGTGATACCCTGAAGATTCAGGAGCCAGCAGATCCCTCTGCTGATGTACCGGTCCCTTTTGGGTCCCGCAAGCCAGCACGTTCACCTAAGGTGTTCCCGTATCTGACTTATTTTGACAAGTTCATTTACAAGGAATGGGGTCGCTCGCAACTGACCTTTTCCGTCCCCAAATACATTAGCGGTGTGTTACCCTTTTGAGGAGAGCCTTCTCGAAAAATGGTCGGCTCCTTCAGTCGTGGACCCACCAGTATCCAAGTTAAACAAAGTAACCACGATACCGGTTGAGGGGACTCCTGCATTCAAGAATCCCACGGACAGGAAGGCCGAGGCAGTGACTCGTTCCTTGTTTACGGTGGTGGAGTAAGCCGTGCAACCAGTACTGGCATCCGCACTTGTGTCACAGACACTGAATGAGTGGGCAAAACTTATAGCACCGCGAATTGGGAGAGCAACAGGCTTCTCCTGTCTGCGTGGAACTAGCAGGCCAACTAGTGCAAGGCCTTAAGTATGTCTCTGACACGCAGGCCCTGGATAACTCTCCCTCTGTTATCCAGGGCTTCAGTGTCAGCTGTGGTGCTAAGGCGCCTGATTTGGCTAAAATGCTGGTCTGCTGACCAGGCATCCAAAAAAGCCCTGAGGGATCTTCCCTTCCTTGGCGACCTGCTCTTTGGAGCCTCATTAGATGACATTATTAAAAATGCCACCGGTGGTAAGAGTACTCTACTCCCACAGGCCAGGAAGGCTAAGGAGCCACGCCCGTAGGCAAGGGCCCTCTTTTTCTGCTCACAAACGGCTTTTTCTTCCACCCGAAGTTTCGACAAAATGTCCACGGACGGTCAAAAACGTCCCTGGAACTACAAGCCTAACAAGCCTGCGAATAAAAGTGCTACCGCATAAAGGTTTTCCCCCATGTCTCGGGTGGGGGCTCGCCTTCGGGAGTTTGCAGCCCGGTGGTCCTCCCGGTTATCCGACCAATGGGTCTGCGATCTGATTTCCACAGGCTACAAGATAGAGTTTTTTCTCTTGGCTGCCAAACAGATTCTTCCCCTCCAGCATACCCGTATCCCCCGATCGCCAGAAGGCCCTCTTGGGGGCGGTAAGGGATTTGCTGAAGCGTGGAGTGATTGTACCAGTTCCAGAATTGAAGCGCTTCCAGGGATTCTACTCAAATCTGTTTGTGGTTCCCAAGAAGGAAGGGGTACATCCAATCTTGGACTTAAAAGCCCTCAATCACTTTGTAAAAGTGCAGAGGTTCAGAATGGAATCAGTTCGCTCAGTAGTCGCTGCACTCCATCAAGGGGACTCCCTGGCGTCCTTAGACATCCAGGATGCATACCTGCACATACCCACATGCCTTCGGCATCAAAAGTTTCTGCGGTTTGCAGTCGGGGAAGCCCACTACCAGTTTGTGGCTCTTCCCCGAGTTTTTACCAAGGTATTGGCCACAGTTTTGGCATTGCTATGGCAATGTGGGATTGCAATCGTGGGATACCTAGATGATCTAGATGATCTCCTCCTGAGGGCATCTTACACATCAGAATTAGAGGAGGATGTGGTGATCCCCATGCAGATGCTGCAAGAATTTGGGTGGCTGTTGATCCTAAAGAAGTCAGTGATTGTGTTGACCCAGCGTCTGGTGTACCTAGGCTTGCTGCTGGATTCCAGGAAAGCAAGAGTGTTTCTCTGGGACTCATGGTAGCCTCCTTCGAGGCAGTACCTTATGCCCAGTTCCACACCAGAGTCCTGCAGAAGGAGATTTTGACAAAATGGGACATCTCAGTTGTCCCTGGATCGACATATCCAGGTAAGCCAGTCAGTCAGAGACTCAATGATCTGGTAGTTGAGGACCCCGGTGATTTAGTCTGGGAAATCGTTCCTTCCTCTGAAATGGACGGTGATTACAATGGAAGCCAATCTATCCGGCTGGGGTAGAGTGATGGGGGTTCAGTCGGCTCAGGGCCTCTGGTTGATGGAAGAATCCAAGTTGCCGATCAATCTGCTCAAATTGAGAGCAATCAGGATGTGCCTCTCCACAGTCGATGAGAATGCAAGGGATTCCGATCAGGATTCAGTCAGACAACGCCACGGCTGTGGCATACGTCAATCACCAAGGGGGGACAAGAAGCTCAGCCGCTGCACGGGAGGTCGCTCACATACTTCGGTGGGCAGAGCGACACGTACCGGCCCTGTCGGCCATTTTACATCCCGGGAGTGGAAAACTGGCAGGCGGACTATCTGAGTCGCCAGATGCTGGACCCAGGAGAATGGGCGTTGCATCCGGAGATATTCAGGTTACTGTGCCTGAGGTGGGGCACACCAGACATGGATCATCTGGCCTCCCATCTCAATCAGAAGGTGCCAAGATTTCCAGGACAAGAGCTCCATGAGCAGACGGGTCAGAAGCGCTGTTGGCTCCATGGGATCAGTACCAGCTGATCTACGCCTTTCCTCCACTGAAACTGTTACCACGTCTGCTTTGCAGAGTGGAAGCCGAGGAGCTCCCAGTGATACTGGTTGCCCCAGATTGGCCTCGGCGTCCCTGGTATGCAGACCTGGTGCGTCTGGTGGCAGACGCTCCCTGGCGACTGCCGCTGCAAAAAGTCAGACTCGCTGTTTGTTTCGGTGGCTGGTCCAAAGAAGGGTATGGCGGTCTTGTCGGCCACCATTTCCAGGTAGATCAGACAGATTGTAATCCAAGCCTACGCCTTGAAGGGGCAGGTGCCCCCCTTTCCGGTCACGGCCCTCTCCACAAGGGCAATCGGAATATCTTGGGCTTTCCGACACCAAGCGTCTGCAGCTCATGTGTGTAAAGCTGCGACACACGTTTACCAAGTTCTACAAGGTAGACGTCAGTGCAACGGCTGATGCCTGTTTTGGCCGCAAAGTTTTGCAAGCGGCCGTGTAGTTGCAATTGAATATGCAATATATATTTTCAGTTTTTTCCTGCTTTTTCGATAAAAAACACAGTACTGTTATGTTAATGTTGCATTACTTCCACAGTTTGGTGCGGTTTTGGGTGATCACTCCTGTTGAGGATACCCTGATTTTTGTAATGATTTTTCCACGCACTGTTGTTTTTTGTGGGTAAAGTTTCACTAGTTCCCACTTGCCATGGTGGATGAAGTTTTGTGCTGTTTTCCCACCCCTCGTTTTGGCACTGCTTGGGGACGTCCCATTTGTTACAGAGAGGAGTTGGGTCGGTCGGTGACTATAAGAGAAAATAGGATTTTTTGTACTCGCCGTAAAATCCTTTTCTCTGTAATTCACTGACCGACACAGTACCCACCCCTTCTTTTATCTTTACGTTATACTGCTTGTTGACGTACTGAGGTCTTCTGCAGACGGCAGGGTTATTACCCAAGGGACCACCCCCTGGGCGGAACTAAGAGTTCTGAGTGTTGTATTACAACTATGCCTAGTATTCTCCTAGTTATAAGGCTAACAACCCATTTGTTACAGAGAGGAGCTGTGACGGTCGATGAATTACAGAGAAAATGATTTTACGGTGAGTACAAAAAATCCTATTTTTCCTATAAATTCTACAATTAATTTCCAATAATGACCATGTGAAAGAATTTTGAAATCTTTGCAAATTTATCAAAAATAAAAAACAAAAAATAAATCCTATGTACATAAGTATTTACAGCCTTTATCTTCAAGTCTTTCTGAGTATGATGCTACAAGCTTGGCACACCTATTTTTGGACAGTTTCTCCCGTTCTTCTTTGCAGGACCTCTCAATCTCCATCAGGTTGGACGGGGAGCATTGGTGCACAGCTATTTTCAGATCTCTCAGGAGATATTCAATTGGGGTCAAGTCTAGGCCACTCAAGGACATTTACAGAGTTGTCTCGTAGCCATTCCTTTGTTATCTTGGCTGTGTGCTTAGGGTCGTTGTCCTTTTGGAAGATGAACCTTTGCCTCAGTCTGAGGTCTAGAGCGCTCTGGAGTAGGTTTTCACCAAGGATGTCTCTGTTCATTACTGTATTCATTTTTCCCTCAATCCTGACTAGTCTCCCAGTTCCTGCTGTGACAAAACATCCCCACAGCATGATGCTGCCACCACCATGCTTCACTATAGGGAAAAACTTGTTGAATGATTGGATCAAGGTTTAAATCGGCGAGAATAATTCAAGGTAAACCAAAACAAAGGCCTTCAAAGTCCTTACAATTTTCTTTTTTCATAAAGCAGCCACAGCCTGAGTAAAAAAGCCTGTCACCTACCAGCATTCTGCAGAGTGAGACCCTTGTTGTCTGTGTAGAAGTGTCTCTCTGCAGAAGTCTGACGCACTAACTGCTGAGTCAGAGCTAGGGCTCTCCATTCAGCAGAAAGCATGAGCTTTGCTATAGGTCTGTCTCCACATGGTGCTTTTTAGACCTCTGCAGAGAGACCACTGAGTTTCTCTTCGGTAAGGGCTGTTCTCTGCTGCAGGCTCACAGAGAACAGACTTTTCTACTCGGGCTGTAGCTGCTTTAGAAAGAAAACAACTGTTGACATTGAACACCTTTCGCTTTGATGCACCTCAATTAAAATTAGTTGATTTGATTGAGAGTTTAATTGAGCTTTAAGTCCCTACCTGGTCCCAAACGTGTTGGCCAACCACTGCCTGGATTCAAGACTTTCCAAAAATACGATCTATGGTTGGCTGTGTTGTTAGCTTGAGTTGTAGTTACATTCATGTCTCTTTCAGAAAGACGGTAAGGCTTACAGGTGCTGTCTGTCCAACTCTGCAGTCCGAGTTAAAATTGCCATGGTCAGGAATTGCAGATGCGACATGTTGTACAGCCCCATCAGGCTGTTAGAGTTCTAGTGGGCGGCTGGGGGCACTGTAAAACCGTAGCTCAACCTGTTTTTAATACCCCACGACAAACACCATCCCCCATGTGAAATCGCCCTTATGCCAAGGAAGGGCATTCTCTATTGCACTGCCATTTGTACAAGCCCCAAAAAGGTCCATGGGTTCAGTAGGGTTCCTTGCATTCAAGAAGGAAACGGCATGTCACCCTATCTAGGAGCTGATAGTTTGGCAATTGCAGTCCATTTATTCACTTGAAATTTGTGATATCGCTCTGCAGCATGATGCACTCCATGCTTAAAGCGGAACTACACTGTATCTGAGCACCACAAACTAAAAACAGTATTTATATAGGCAAACTCCCCCATCCATCCATCCATCCATCCATCCATGATTCCGTGTTTTATTTTGCAGTGAAATCACTTTGAGAAAAAAAAAGAACCCTTATGCCAGCTACACACGACCGGTTTTCCCGTCAGAATAAACTCTGAAGGTTTTACCGACGGAATTCCGCTCAAGTTGTCTTGCATACACAAGGTCACACCAAATTCTGACTACCAAGAACGTGGTGACATAAAACACGTACGACGGGACTATAAAAAATTTCTGCATGAGGAATTTGCTATTTCCATTTTGAACGCTAGTTTTACCAGACTGAGCACTTCCGTCTCGTACTTGCTTCAGAGCATGCGTGATTTTTGGTATGTCGGAACAGCATACAGACGAGCGCTTTTTCTGCTAGAAATGTATTCCGTTGGAAAAATATAGAACATATTCTGTATCTAAGTTCGTCAGAATTTTGACGATGGGGCATACACACAGTCAGAATATACGATGAAAAGCTCCCATCTGACTTTTTCTGTCCGACCGTGTGTACACGGCATTAGCATTTCTGAACGAGGCCACCTTGCGAAAAGGGCGGATGATTCATGCAGCATTTACTTCCTGGAATCCATCTGCCCTTAGCTCATGCAGTTAGGCGGGTGTGCTTAGTTGAGAAATCCCCTCCTCCCATGAAGACTCCTGTGATGTATGACATCATTTGCCTACAAGAGCTAAAACCAGGCAGTAACTGAAGAAATGTCCTATTTACTTTCAGCATAAAGATTAAAAGTAGTCTGTGTTGATTGAGAGAGTGAGGTTCCACTTTAACCGTTTGCTGAGCAGCCGCCGTCATTTTACTGCGGCAGGTCGGCACGATCCCGCAAACCGTGGTAGCTATACATCAGCTCTTGGGCTAGGGATAGCAGTTGCACAGTGGGGGGGGGGGTGCTGATGCTAGTGGCCGACGGTCGTGAGCACCAGAGACAACACAGAAGTGTAAACACACAAATCCTGTTCTGTGAGGAGTGACAGATCGTCTGTTCCTATTTAGCTAGGAAGCGTCACTTCTTCTAGTCGGTCCCCTCCCCCTTCAGTTAGAATCACCTCCCAGGGAACACAACCCCTTATTTACCCCTTCCCTGCCAGTGACATTTTTACAGTAATCAATGCATTTTTATAGCACTGATTGCTGTATGCAAATGATCCCAAAAGTGTGTCAAAATTGTCCTATGTGTCCGCCATAAAGTCACAGTCATCACAGATCGCCGCCATTACTAGTAAAAAAAAAAAAATCTATCCCCTATTTTGTAGACGCTATAAGTTTTGCAAAAACCAATCAATATACGCTATATTTTTTTTTTTTTTTTACCAAAAATATTTAGGAGAATACATATCAGCCTAAACTGAGGAAAAAAATAGCTTTTAAAAAAAAATGGGGATATTTATTACAGCAAAAAGTACAAAATATTGGGGGTTATTTACTAAAGGAAAATCCACTTTGCACTACAAGTGCACTTGGAAGTGCAGTTGCTGTAGATGTGAGGGGGACATGCGAGGAAAATAAAAAACAGCATTTTAGCTTGTACATGATTGGATGATAAAATCAGCAGAGCTTCCCCTCATTTCAGATCTACCCCTTTAGATTTAGATTTAGAGCGACTGCACTTCAAAGTGGATTTGCCTTTTGTAAATGACCCCCATTGTGTTTTTTTTCTCTCAAAATTGTTGTTTTTTTTGTTTATAGCGCAAAAAATAAAAAACGCAGAGGTGATCAAATACCACCAAAAGAAAGCTCTATTTATTGGAAAAAAAAGGACATCAATTTTGTTTGGGTGCAAACGACTGCGCAATTGTCAGTTACAGCGACGCAGGGCCGATTCGCACGTTACGCCCCGTTCCGCAAGCGCCCGCCCCCTTCAGCAAGTGCCCCGCTGCCTGCTGGGAAACACACAGCTCCCAGAGGCAGCGGGGACCGTCCGGATTGCGCCGCGCGGCTCGCGCATGCGCAGTAGGGAACCGGGAAATTAAGCCGAAAGGCTCCATTTCCTGATTCCCATACCCAAGATGGCGGCGGGACCCGGCAGCCGAGCGAGCGATCGGCTTCGGGTGCCGACATCGCGGGCGTGCTGGACAGGTAAGTGTCACTATTTAAAAGTCAGCAGCTGCAGTATTTGTAGCTGCTGGCTTTTAAAAAAAAAAAAAAAAACGCAGAGTCCCGGTGGACTCCCGCTTTAAGCTGTAACGAGGACTTTGGCCACAGGTACATTAGCTGCAGGTTCTCCAGTTTTAAGACATGCAAGTAACCCTGTGCAGCCAGCCCACCCCCGCGCCATCAGTCTGCACCTCGCTAATTACTCTAATTGCTGTCTGTAGGATCACTTCCACCTTCATTAATTTTCTCCCTCTGGGTTATTGGCCTTCCCCTCTGAAATGCACATCATTTGTGATTTGATTTATGATGGCCTGTGGTCTGGGATCACACGACTCTGCTGTCCCAAGTCCTACAGATAATACTTTACCACCTACGACTACTAATGTGCAAGTTGTATCATGTGTTCTTCTCCAGAATGTCCAACAATTTCACACAACATGCTGCTTTATGGTCATGACAATGTTATTTATGAATGAGGCACTCATTGGATGGCACGGTATAATACTAAAGTCAGGGAAAGTCTGGTCCCAGTGAAACTAAATCGGAGAGGAACACAGAATTTTTTTTCCTGGCTAATATAGGTAACAGCAGGATGCAATCACTCTTGGCGACAATTTTCCACCCGGCTCTGACTTTTTTTTTCTTTTTTTTTTCCAAGCAGGGTGGTACTTGTAGAGCCTCCTATGGCTCAAATTTTGTCAGATTCAGCAGGAATTGGGCAAAATTTGAACCCTCCATGGCCAGCTTTAGTCCTCAAATTGGTTCCTTTTGTATTCAAGGCATAGGCTTTACACAGGGCCATGGTTACCCTACAAATTGAGATTAAAGTGAACCTGACACTTAGTCCTAAAGTCCTAGTCTGTTCGCATAATTTGTAATAAACACATCTTTTCTTTGCCATTCTGAAGCTTCCCTCCAACCACTTTGCGTATTATTTTATATATATACTGTGATTCTGTACTTGCCAAATATGATGCAGAAATCTCCCTCCACTGAGTCTGGTTGCAGCCATTTTAACTGTGGGCAGCTGAAGCTGCTGCCTGTTCACTTCCTGGATTTACACAGACACACAGAGGCACACCTCCAACTCTACAGCTCTCATTGGCCCTCTTATGACTTATCCCCCCCTCCATTCCTGGCAAACTCTCACAAGAGTGAGAGAGAGCTGTGCATGATGTCATAAGCCTAGGCTTTTTATCAAGACAAGAAACCATGAAGTGGGCTGTATAAGGTATTTACTGGCAAAAAAAAAAAGCGTTTTACTATCCAAAGTTAAAACAACAAGAGCAGAAGATTTAATAAATGGAAATATGAAAAAATTACTGAAGTTCCACTTTAATAACCCAGCCTCTACCCACTGACACTTACCTTGCTACAGGTTAATGACAGACCTGCAAGATGTGTAATCACACATTAAAGGGTCACTCCACTCATAAATAGTTCTGCCTTCTTATAATTGGAAGATATTCCTAGAAAAGTGCCTTGGTGTCAGGACCTGGATCTGAGCCTGCAACCTCTGCTGTGTCCGGCAGTATCTCTACTTGCCACCTGAGATGCTGGACAGCTCCATGGACAATTTATTGGACAATCTTGCCCTGTACCTTGTTTCTCTTGAGCCTTGAAACTCTTAAGCCCCGTACACACGAGCGGACTTTTCGACATCCAAACTCCGACGGACTGAGTCCGTCAGACTATCCGATCGTGTGTGGGCTGCAACGGACTTTAGCTTCGCAAAAGTCTGACGGACTTTAGAAATGAAGCATGCTTCAAATTTTCCCGACGGAACTCCGCCGGACCCGGTCCCCTTCGAAAAATTCGCTCGTGTGTGTGCTACTCCGACGGACTAAAACCGACGCTAGGGCAGCTATTGGCTACTGTCTATGAACTTCCTACGTCGAATCCAGTCGTACGTCATCACGTTCGACTCCGTCGGAGTTTGGTGTGATGGTGTGTGGTCAAGTCCGTTCGGTCGAAAAGTCAGCCAGAACTCCGTCGAAACTCCGGCGGAACTCCTTTGGAGGTCTGTCAGACTTAATCCCTCTCGTGTGTACGGGGCATTACTCGTCCCATGAACTTCCTATTTAACCCATGACTTTACATGTCCTGTTTGCTAGATTATTATGCTCTCTCCGATGGCTTTCTCCTTTGTGTACTTGTAGCTGTCCTTATATTCACTACTTCCTGTTAAAGACCTTGGCTTGTTCCTCAACTATGCTTCCGCTTGACATCAACCTGCAACTACTTTGTTCTCGACCTTTACTTTACGGACTACACTTCTACTTGATCTCTACTTCCTATATCTGTCTCCCGGTGGGGCGATCGTGAGGACTGCCACCTGTCACTAACACACAGCAACTTCTATCCACCATCCGGAGCTCAGCTGAATATCAGTTAGTGCTTAGACTCCGTGCCTTGGGTGAGCCCACGTCATCCACCAGGGTGATCTGCTTGTGTACTTCTCAAAGTGGTCAGTGGAAGCCTCTCTATTGCTATAACTACTGGTCTCTGAGCCTGACCCTGACCGTGACACTTGGTCTGCTTCTGCCCACCTTGAAGTTTTGCCTATTCATTCTGACCTTGAATTATTACCTCTTCTTCTGTAGCATTCTCCATAATATTAAGATCCAGCAGGCATGGTGAGAGCTCCTTACAATGGACACACCAGGTGAGCATATGCAGGAGCTTAGCACAGAGATCTAACCAATAGGGCCCTTGGCATATACCGGGCATCTTTTAAAACGCTAAAATATCGGTTTTGGGTGGACCTAGCTTCCAAAAGCCCATTGTGGGAACATTTCGCTCACAGGCTTACTATGTAAAGGTCATTATCTGGGAGTCCTGTCTGCTTTTGGAGATATTTTTGGAAGGTTAGAAAAATGTAGAGGTTTTATAAGTACATGAGACAAAGTCAATGGACCCTGTTTTACTGACTCCACTATAATATGTCTTATGACTTTACTCTGTGATCTGTGATTCCCAGTCTGGTTCATCTTACAAATATTTTGAGCTGATATCTGAAGCTTTCTAGGTTCCAAGGCCTCGTAGGGTATTCTATCATCATAGCTGTATGTGGCCCGGCTGGTTGCACACAGTCACAGTCCTCTACAGCCGATGCCCTTACTTTGACTTTATGATGCCGGCATTGCCAAGCAGAAAAAATGATACAGTAGATGGGAGGTGGCGGGACAGAGGTGTCGGAGTTGAGAGGGTCATTGTCACTGATCAGTGATGAACTCCTAGTGCGTGGAGAAATTGGAAAACATCAGTATGAGGAAAAGCTCACAGTGTGGTAATACATGACATTAACAAGCAAAGATTCAACCGGAAATTTTGATGTAGCAGCTTATTATACCAGAGAAAATAAAGCCAAACTAAAGGTACATATAAAAGAAACAAATGTATACTAGGATTTGTATACTAGCAGATTCCGTCGGACCTAGTCTGCCGGAAAGTCCGGTCATCTGTACGCGGCATAAGACATTCCGATTAATATGTTGATATGGAATATTATATTGAACAAATGAATCTTGACTTGTTAGATATGAATGTATTACCCAATATTGAGGTTGTTAGTATTTAACCACTAGAGATCCGCGCTATAGCCAAATGACGGCTACAGCGCGGACCTCCTTTGCCGGGACTACGTCTATTGACATCGTCCCATGCACGAGCGGCCTGCGCGCCCCCTGTGATCAGCGAGTCTATGAGACTCGCCTGATCACGGATCGAAGCAAGGGGTCAATCCCGACCCCTTACCACGTGATCAGCTGTCAGCCAATGACAGCTGATCATGTGATACAACGGAGCCGGTAATTGGCTATTTGCGAGGAGAAAAAAAAAGAGCCGATCACCGGCGGCCGTGATCAGGACATCAGTCCCGATCACGGCCAGCTTACCAGTGCAATCCTGCCCCCTGCCAGTGCCACCTCAGTCATTAAAAAGTGCCCCCCATCAGTGCCACCCATCAGTGCCCACAGTGCCACACATCAGTGCCCACAATCTGCCTCAACAACGGTGCTGCACCCTAGTGCCACATATCCGTGCCCATCAGTGTCATCTACCAGTGCCCATCAGTGCTGCCCAGCAGTGCCACCTATCAGTGCCACCTATCAGTGCCCATCAGTCCCATCTATCAGTGGTACCTATCAGTGCCCCTTAGTGCCACCCATCTGTGCCACCCATCCGTGCCATCTTATCTGTGCCCATCTTTGCCCATCAGTGCCGCCTTATCTGTGCCCATCAGTACTGCCTTATCTGTGCCTATTAGTGCCGCCTTAACTATGCCTATCAGTGCCCACCAGTGCAGCCTATCAGTGCCCACCAGTGCCGCCTCATCAGCACACTTCAATGAAGGAGAAAAATGACCTCTTTGCAAAATTTTATAACAAACTATTAAACATGATTTTTTTATTTTATTTTTTATTTTGCATCTTTTTTTGTTTAGCAAAAAATAAAACTCCCAGCTGTAATTAAATACCACCAAAAGAAAGCTCTATTTGTGGGGAAAAAGATAAAAATTTCATTTGGGTACAGTGTTGTATGCCCGCGCAATTGTCATTCAAAGTGCATCAGCGCTGAAACCCGGAAATTGGTCTGGGCAGGAGGGGGGTTTAAGTGCCCAGTAAGCAAGTGGTTAAAATATGTAGGTTCTAATGATTGGAGGCTATTTTTGTTCCTTTTCTTTTGAAATAAAGGATTAAAATCCAAAAAAAGAGAGAAAAGAAAAGGCGCAAACCACACTGGAAAAATGCATCAACCGCGACCTGCATAGGTGTGAACCTAGATTGAAGTGCCATTGATGAGTTGGTTACCTTTTCTTCTACTTTTTTGTAGAGTTGGGGGTTTTGATTACATACCTTTTGACTTATGATGCCGATAGAATTCAGCTTTAACTTACTATTGAGTGTTGTTTTTTTTTTTTTTTTTTTTTTTTTTTTTTAACACCTCCATCCGTTATGTGTTTTCTGGTGAGTAACTGCAACAAACAGGATCTGCAAAAAATAGCAACATCCTATAAAAAATTCATGTCGTTTTGTCAGCACCTTCCTTGTTAGAACAGATGGACGCAGTCACTGAACTGCCTGTCAGGGATCATCATTCTCCAAATATGTTTGTTTTGCTGTATGTGTGCCGCAGTGAGATTGTTTATGTTACTAGGCAGACGGGTAAATTAAAGGAGATATTTGATATTCTTCCTGCTGCTGCCGGAGAGCAACTTTTCTCTATTCAGAGGGAGGATGACATTTACATAACAGGTATCCATACTAAAATGTACGTTCTGTCTGGCAATTGTTCTTAAAGTGGAACTGAAGTCTTATGCCGCACACACGACCGGACTTGTTGACGGACTTGGTCCGGCGGACCATCGGACTTTCAAACTAACGGACTTGGCCACACACGATCACTTCAAAATTTCAACAGATTCTAATGTGATGACGTAGAATAAGGACGTTCATAGCCAATAGCTGCCCTAGCATCAGTTTTAGTCCGTTGGACTAGCACACAGACGACCGGATTTTTGGACCGGACTCGAGTCCGTTGGAAAGATTTGAAGCCAGTTTTATTTCTAGGTCCGCCGGACTTTTGGGAAGTAAAAGTCCGCTGGAGCCCACACACGATCGAGTTGTCTGACGGATTCCAGTCTGCCTGACCAAGTCCGTCAAAGTCCGGTCGTGTGTACGCGGCATTAAAGCGGTATTAGGCCTCATGTACACTGCTGCTGGTAAACGGACGTCTAGGAGCAGTTGGGCATTTTTTTCAGCTGCCCCTGAACTCTCGTCTATGTTATCTTATCACTACATGTACACAGGTTCATTAATAGTCATTTTTAGGCAGTTGAGTCTAGAGGCTTTTTGTGGAACACAAAAAAAAATGGGATCAGAAGCGGAGTTTAGAGGCATTTCAAGTGCCAAACGCTAATGCCCCATACACACGATCAGACATTCCGACAACAAAATCCATGGATTTTTTCCGACGGATGTTGGCTCAAACTTGTCTTACAGTGGTGGCTGGTGCTCAATATTTGGGGGGGGGGGGGTGCGGCACACCGACACCACCCCACCCCCGCAGGAGACAGAAGGGAAGGCAGGAGACGGACGGGTAAGCAATGATCACCCCCCCCCCCCACAGGGAATGGACGGGTAGACGGAGATTACACCCCCCCACAGGGAACGGACAGGTAGACGGCAATTGCACCCCCCCCCACAGGGAATGGACTGGTAAGTGGCGATCCCCCAACCCCAGCGGGAGACGGATGGGACAGCAGAAATCAGAGGCCTCCTTACCTTAGCAGGCAGGACCAGGGGTTGGGCTGATACTCTTCGCTCCACGGTCGTTGCGTCTGCTCCTGGCCGAACAAGAAGTGGGTCCTCATACCCGATTGGCCGGAACTCCTAAGAATCCCTGGCTAATCGGATCTCGGGACCCGCTTCCTGATTGGCCAGGAGGAGAATCAGGAAGACAATAGCGAATAATAAATTTGCTAATGTCACACAGCTGGGTGGGCTCAGGGTGCCGTGCTCTTCACCCCCGAGCCCACCCTTTTTTTTTTAAGCCAATTAGAGCCACAGACTCAAATCATGTGCTAGGGGCTGGGCTCATGGATTAGGAGGGCAGTGCCCCTGCGCTCTTATGGATGGGCCGCCACTGATCTCTATTCTTCTCTCCTCTACATCCGTTCCAATTTCCAAAATTTATAAAGCTTTTCAAAGCTTTCAGATAGCAGGGGGTAGAGAGCTGAAATTACACTCTGCACAGCTCAGTTTTGACAAGTTTTTCTGACACCGAGAGACAAAAGGTAACAGGGGTTTCCAGCACACAGCCTATGATGATGATGATGATAGCACACAGGAACAGAACTGAGGCTATGTAAAGGGGTGTGTCTCTTCCCTCCAATCAGCTCTCAGACCTCTCCTCACTGAGCTCTGCAAAGTGGGACTTCATCTCTCCACCCCCTTTTATCTGAATGCTCAGACAAGCTTTATACATTTTGGAATTTGAACAGATGTAAAGAAGAGAATACTGCAGATACAGTGCCTTGACAAAGTATTCATACACCTTTTTCCACATTTTGTCATGTTACAACCAAAAACGTAAATTTATTTTATTGGAGTTTTATGTGATAGACCAACACAAAGTGGCACATAATTGTGAAGTGGAAGGAAAATGATAAATGGTTTTCAAATTTTTTATAAATAAGTAAAAAGTGTGGGGGGCATTTGAATTCCACCCTCTTTACTCTGATTCCTCTAACTAAACTGTAGTGGAACCAATTGCCTTCAGAAGTCATCTCTTTAGTAAATAGAGTCCACCTGTGTGTAATTTAATCTCCGTATAAATACAGCTGTTCTGTGAATTCCTCAGAGAACCTACATGAACAAACAGCATTCTGAAGGCTAAGGAACATATTAGACAGATCAGCAGGGGTGCCCAACCTTTTGAAGATCAAGGGCCACTTAAGCGACTTGGTAACTGGCCGCGGGCCACAATGAGTGGAGTGGGCGGATGACAGGTCCATGTACACTCTGCATATGCAGACCGGACACGGAGATAGCCCACTCTACTCTATGGGCCCTCCGATCTGCCCAGATAGAAGGGGACAGATCCCCTTCTGTTTTTTTTTTTTTTTTTCTTTAAGTGGATCGGATTGAAGGAAGGCAGGTGTAAACTGACACGTCTGTTTACATTTTCCGCTCCATAGACGTGAATGGATGGTCTGATCGTGTGAAAGGGGCCTAAGGCTGCTTTGACACTGATGTGCTGTGGTTTACCCAGAGCAGAGCACCTCTTTCCTGAGGGTTAGTTGCACCTTGCCATAGAATTCTATTATATCCTGCAGGTGTGGTGCATTTTCTGAAAGTCCACCAAACCCATAGGTAATAAGAGGTCTATGGCTCAGTGCAGGTAACTTGCAGTTGCTCTGCACCTGTGGATCAGTTTGAAAGCAGGCCGGTAACCACTGCAGAACAGATATGCCCATATATACACTGTGATTATAGTATTAAACATACCTTTTAATAACAGTCTTCAATTCGGGTATCGCCAGCTTTTGCTTTTAGTGCATTTGGTATCACTCCGCCTGTGACAGGAGGTGGCGCTATACAGAAAGCATTGTCTCATGTGTCTTTGTTACGCAGCCACTTCTACCGCCTGCTTCATTCACAACACTGATGCTCTGGGATGCCGGGTCGGGAATCTGCGATCTGG
This sequence comes from Lithobates pipiens, assembly GCF_037356315.1. Lineage (NCBI taxonomy): Eukaryota > Metazoa > Chordata > Amphibia > Anura > Ranidae > Lithobates > Lithobates pipiens. Next base: position 53,041,941 of record NW_027507764.1, on the reverse strand, counting down.
GCTTGCCAACCAGCCATCTCAGAGCAGGAGGTTACGGGCCACATCAGAGGGCTTAATGGGCCACTGGTTGGGCGCCCCTGGGTCAGGGCTAAGGTTGTAGACAAGTGTAAAGCAGGATTAGGTTATAAAAAAAATATCCCAAGCTTTGAACATCTCACAGAGCACTGTTCAATCCATCATCCAAAAATGGAAAGAGTATGGCACAGCTGCAAACCTACCATGTCCATTCACCTAAACTGACAGGCCAGGTAAGGAGAGCTTTAATCAGAGAACGAGCCAAGAGGCCCATGGTAACTCTGGGGGAACTGAAGAGAGCCACAGCTCAGGTGGGAGAATCTGTCCACAGGACAACTATTAGTCGTGCTCTCCAAAAATCTGGCCTTTATGGAACAGTGGCAAGAAGAAAGACATTGTTTAAAGAAAGCCAAAAGTAGTCCGTATTGAGTTTGTGAGAAGCCATGTGGGGGACACAGCAAACATGTGGAAGAAGTTGCTCTGGTCAGATGAGACCAACATTGAACTTTTTGGCCTAAAAGCAAAACGTTATGTGTGGTGGAAAACTAACACTGCACATCACCCTGAACACACCATCCCCACCGTGAAACATGGTGGTGGCACCATCATGTTGTTGGGATGCTTTTCTTCAGCAGAGACAGGGAAGCTGGTCAGAGTTGATAAGAAGATGGATGGAGCCAAATACGGAGCAATCTTAGAATAAAACCTGTTATGCCGCATACACACGTTTGGAATTTCGGCCCGCCAAAGGCCGATGAGAGTTTTTCATCAGAAAATGCAACCATGTGTATGCTATATCGGTGTTTTGCCAGCGAAATTCCAGCCAGAAAAAGATTGAGAGCATGCCAGGGTTACAATGGAATGGATTAGAGCAAAGCATATTCATGTGTTAGAATGGCCCAGTCAAAGTCCAGACCTACAGTGGTGTGAAAAAGTGTTTGCCCCCTTCCTCATTTTCCTGTTCCTTTGCATGTTTGTCACACTTAAGTGTTTCGGAACATCAAACCAATTTAAACAATAGTCAAGGACAACACAAGTAAACACAAAATGCAATTTGTAAATGAAGGTGTTTATTATTAAAGGTGAAAAAAAATCCAAACCATCATGGCCCTGTGTGAAAAAGTGATTGCCCCCTAAACCTAATAACTGGTTGGGCCACCCTTAGCAGCAACAACTGCAACCAAGCGTTTGCGATAACGTGCAATGAGGCTTTTACAGCGTCCTGGAGGAATTTTGGCCCACTCATCTTTGCAGAATTGTCCTAATTCAGTTACATTAGAGGGTTTTCGAGCATGAATGGCCTTTTTAAGGTCATACCACAACATCTCAATAGGATTCAGGTCAGGACTTTGGCTAGGCCACTCCAAAGTCTTCATTTTGTTTTTCTTCAGCCATTCGGTGGTGGACTTGCTCGTGTGTTTAGGATCATTGTCCTGCTGCAGAACCCAAGTTCGTTTCAGCTTGAGTACACGAACAGATGGTCGGACATTCTCCTTCAGGATCTCTTGGTAGACAGCAGAATTCATAGTTCCTTTTATCACGGCAAGTCTTCCAGGTCCTGAAGCAGCAAAACAGCCCCAGACCATCACACTACCTCCACCATATTTTACTGTTGGTATAATGTTCTTTTTATGAAATGCAGTGTTCCTTCTACGCCAGATATACTTGGACACACACCTTCCAAAGAGTTCCACTTTTGTCTCATCGGTCCACAGAATGTTATCCCAAAAGTCTTGGGGATCATCAAGATGTGTTGAGGAGAAATTGAGACGAGCTTTGATGTTCTTTTTGCTCAGCAGTGGTTTTCTCCTTGGAACTCTGCCATGCAGGCCATTTTTGCCCAGTCTTTTCCTGATGGTGGAGGCATGAACGCTGACCTTAACTGAGGCAAGTGAGGCCTGCAGTTCCTTGGACGTTGTTGTGGGGTCTTTTGTGACCTCTTGGATGAGTCGTCGCTGCGCTCTTGGGGTAATTTTGGGCGGCCGGCCACTCCTGGGAAAGTTCACCACTGTTCCATGTCTTCGCCATTTGTGGATAATGGCTCTCACTGTGGTTCGCTGGATTCCCAAAGCTTTGGAAATGGCTTTATAACCCTTTCCAGACTGATAGATCTCAATTACTTTCTTTCTCAATTGTTCCTGAATTTCTTTGGGTCTCGGCATGATGTGTAGCTTTTAAGGATCTTCTGGTGGACCTTACTGTGTCAAGCAGCTCCTATTTAAGTGATGCCTTGATTGTGAACAGGTGTGGCAATAATCAGGCCTGGGTGTGGCTAGAGAAATTGAACTCGGGTGTGGACAACCACAGTTATAGTATGTTTTAACAAGGGGGGCAATCACTTTTTCACACAGGGCCATGATGGTTTGGATTTTTTTTCACCTTTAACCACTTTCAGACCGGACCATTTTGCTGGTAAATGACCAGAGGTCTTTTTACACTTTGGCACTGCGCTGCTTTAACTGGTAATTGCGCGGTCATGCAATGTTGTACCCAAACTAAATTTGCGTCCTTTTCTTCCCACAAATAGAGCTTTCTTTTAAAGGTATTTGACTGACTCTGCGATTTTTTTTTTTTGCGATATAAACGTAAAAAGACCGCAAATTTTGAAAAAAAATGATATTTTCTACTTTTTGTTATTAGAAAAATCCAATAAACTCAATTTTAGTCATAGATTTAGGCCAAAATGTATTCAGCCACATGTCTTTGGTAAAAAAAAAGTCAATAACTGTATATTTATTGGTTTGCGCAAAAGTTGTCACATCTACAAACTAAGGTACGTTTTCTGGAATTTACGCAGCTTTTAGTTTACGACTGCCTATCTCATTTCTTGAGGTGCTAAAATGGCAGGGCAGTAAAAACCCCCCCAAATGACCCCATTTTGGAAAGTAGACCCACTAAGGAAATTGATAAGTGGCATGTTGAGCCCATTGATTATTTTATTTTTTTGCCTCAAGCGATTGAATAATGACAAAAAAAATGTTTTTGTTTTTTTTTACACAAAGTTGTCACTAAATGATATATTGCTCACACATGCTATGGGCATATGTGAAATGACACCCCAAAATAAATTCTGCTGCTTCTCCTGAGTACGGGGATACCACATGTGTGGGATTTTTTGGGAGCCTAGCCGCGTACGGGGCCCCCGAAAGCCAAGAACCGCCTTCAGGTTTTCTAAGGGCGTAAATATTTGACTTCACTCCTCACTACCTATTACAGTTTTGAAGGCCATAAAATGCCAAGATGGCACAAACCCCCCCCCCCCCCAAATGACCCCATTTTGGAAAGTAGACACCCCTAAATTTAGGGGTACACTAGTGAGACTAGGTAATAAATGGCGGGTGCCCTGAAACTATAAAAAATAACTAACCAACCAGCGTCACCTGTAACAGTTATATGGTGATCACTGGTGAAAGGGTTAACTAGGGGGCAATCAGGGGGCTTTATGCGGTAGTATATGGGGGTCCCTGGCGCTAGAAAAAGCTGCGGCGAACCTAAATACCTACCTGCCTAACTAGCGTCACCTGTGACACTAATACAGCGATCAGAAAAATGATCGCTTATTAGGCTGGGTTCACACTGGAGCGATGCGAGAACGCCACAAATCCGCGGCGGGTTCCCGCATCGCATGCCTCCCGGCGGCAGTTCACACTGCCCTATGCGAACTGCTGGGAGTGTCAGTGAAATGTTAATGACACCCCCAGATCAGTTCGCATATCGCAGTGCGATCTGCAAACTCGGATCGCATGGTGTGAACACCCATGCGATCCGATTCTGCTGCGGACCAAAAAAAGGGTCCCGTGCGAGTTTGCGGCGGGTGCAACGCGAATTCAGCCATACTATCTGTATGGCTGAACTCGAATCGCACAGAGATCGGATGTGATTTGCACTGCAGTGCGGTGCGAATCACATCCGTTCTCATAAACCGCTGCAATGTGAACCCAGCCTTAGTGACACTGGCAACGGGGGGTGATCACGGGGTTAAACCTTTATTGGGGGGGTTAGGGGGGTACCTTAGAACTAAAGGGGGCTAACCCTAACTGCCCTAACAGTTATTACAGTCACAAATGACACCCGCCGGGTGATCAGGGGGTTAAACCTTTATTAGGTAATAAATGGCGGGTGCCCTGAAACTATAAAAAAATAACTAACCAACCAGCGTCACCTGTAACAGTTATATGGTGATCACTGGTGAAAGGGGTAACTAGGGGGCAATCAGGGGGCTTTATGCGGTAGTATATGGGGGTCCCTGGCGCTATAAAAAGCTGCGGCGAACCTAAATACCTACCTGCCTAACTAGCGTCACCTGTGACACTAATACAGCGATCAGAAAAACGATCGCTTATTAGGCTGGGTTCACACTGGAGCGATGCGGGAACGCCACGAATCCGTGGCGGGTTCCCGCATCGCATGCATCCCGGCGGCAGTTCACACTGCCCTATGCGAACTGCTGGGAGTGTCAGTGAAATGTTAATGACACCCCCAGATCAGTTCGCATATCGCAGTGCGATCTGCAAACTCGGATCGCATGGTGTGAACACCCATGCGATCCGATTCTGCTGCGGACCAAAAAAAGGGTCCCGTGCGAATTTGCGGCGGGTGCGGCGAATGGCTGAACTTGAATCGCAGAGATCAGATGTGATTTGCACTGCAGTGCGGTGCGAATCACATCCGTTCTCATAAACCGCTGCAATGTGAACCCAGCCTTAGTGACACTGGCGACGGGGGGTGATCACGGGGTTAAACTTTTATTGGGGGGGTTAGGGGGGTACATTAGAACTAAAGGGGGCTAATCCTAACTGCCCTAACAGTTATTACAGTCACAAATGACACCAATGCAAAAAATAAATAAAAATAAAATAAATAAATAAATAAAAAATGCATTGGTGTCACTGTGACTGGGGGGGCAGGGGTAATTGGGGGGGTGATCGGGGGGTAAAGGGGGGGTGTGAGTGTGCCTGGCATGTTCTACTGTGAAGTGTCATGTTGGTGCAACTCACCGATCCTCTCTCCTCGGTGCCGGAACGAAAAATACCGACACGGAGGAGAGATTACATCACTTCCTCTCCTGTGTTTACATTACAGGAGAGGAAGTGATGTCATGAAGGATTTCCATTCGTCGGGAGCGATCGCGAGGGGGTGGCCATGAATGAATGGCCGTCCTCTCATCCCGGATCGCTCCCGAACGAATACCGACCGCCGCAGGCACCGGGGGGGGGCCCGATCGGGCCCCCCACCCGCGGGAAGGCAGGAACGTACAGGTACGCCCATATGCCTGCCCGTGCCATTCTGTCGACGTACATCGTCGTGCGGCGGTCGGCAAGTGGTTAATAATAAACACCTTCATTTACAAATTGCATTTTGTGTTTACTTGTGTTGTCCTTGACTATTGTTTAAATTGGTTTGATGTTCCGAAACACTTAAGTGTGACAAACATGCAAAGGAACAGGAAATGAGGAAGGGGGCAAACACTTTTTCACACCACTGTAAATCCAATTGAGAATCTGTGGCAAGAATTGAAAATTGCTGTTCACAGACGCTCTCCATCCAGTCTGAGAGAGCTTGGAGCTATTTTGCAAAGAAGAATGGGCAAAAATGTCCCTCTCTAGATGTGCAAAACTGGTAGAGACATCGCCAAAAAGACTTGCAGCTGTAATTGCAGAGAAAGGGGGTTCTACAAAGTATTGACTCAGGGGGGCGCCATACAAATGTACACCACACTTTTAAGATATTTATTTGTAAAACAATTTTGAAAACCGTTTCATTTTCCTTCCACTTCACAATTATGTGGCAATTTGTGTTGGTCTATCGCATAAAATCCCAATAAAATCCATTTAAGTTTTTGGTTGTAACGTGACAAAATGTGGAAAATTTCAAGGCATTGTAAACAAGTAGAAGTTATGTAGGAGGATTTGTTTCATCTCTGTGCATCACCTGAGGCCAGTCACTTTACTGGGTATATACAGTATAAGGGTTTACAACCACTTTAATGATGATTGATAGTAAAGTTTGCTTTGAATATTAATAATGAATTAGGTAGTGTGTTTAGCTTGTGGTGGTCCCTGTGTAGTTCCGCAATAAGACCGCTTTCACACCGAAGGTGTTTTGCAGGCGATATAGTGTTAGAAATAGCGCCTGCAATCCGCCCTCAAACTGCTTCTCCATTTTCTTTAGTGTGAAAGCCTGAGGGCTTTCACACCGGAGCGGTGCGCTGCCAGGATGCCAGGAAAAGTCCTGCCAGCAGCTTCTTTTGGAGCGGTGAAGGAGCGGTGTGTTTACCGCTCCTCCCCATTGAAATAAATGGGGCAGCGCTGCAATACCACTGGCAAAACACTGCTATTGCAGCGTATTGTGGGCGGTTTTAACCCTTTCTCTGGCTGAAATGCGCCCCGCTAGCCGATGCTATGGGCGGCTTGGTGTGAAAGCCCTCCAAATGAAAACTGTTTTTCAAAATGATCAACAAATACTGAAGCTATTAACAACTCCAATACTTTTCCAAAAATCAAGTTTAGCCTCCCCTTCTGTCTCCTCAACCTCATTATTATCCTTGAATTTGATATGTAGCTTCCTTAACCAGTTAAAAACAATTTAAAAATAGGCAGGGGCGGGCCAAGCTGGATTATTACAGGGGGAGTCGAGGTTTCCTGTATAGCTTTAGCTTCCTATATTTCCATACAGTATCTGCATACTGTTGTGCAGAATAAAGTAAAACCTTGGTTTGAGAGTAACTTGGTTTGAGAACCTTTTGCAAGACTAGCAAATTTTTTGAATAAATTTGACTGGATATACAAACGATGTCTTGATATACAAGTAGCGCCTTGTCACAACTGGGTATAAAAGAGAAGAGAGGCGCCTCTAAGTGTAGCAATATGGTTACATTTAATGAAGGTAAAACATTTAGCAACATATTGCTACACTTAGAGGTGCCTCTCTTCTCTTTTATACTCTGTAGCTCCTGCTGGATTTTGCTTCTAATCCCCTTGTGGAGGCTTCCATTTGTGGATGGACATTTTATGGTTGCACAACCTGGTCGCATTGCTATAATCTTTTTATATGGACTATAAACTGAAGGACCTATGAATAAATGGTTGTGGAACCAATCATTTCAGTTTCCATGATTTCTTATGGGAAAATTTGCTTTGATATACAAGTGCTTTGGATTGCAAGCATGTTTCTGGAACGAATTATGCTCGCAATCCAAGGTTCTACTGTATAGAGAAGGTAACCTGCGCTGATGCAACTTTTCATCACATGCTTGCTTTGCACCGCCGCGGTTTGTGACAGGCCCGCATTTCTTAAGTCTTTTATTTACTTGAACAATTGTTAGTTACCTTTTCATATATACTGGAGTCACCGGCTGATCTTTTATTTCCCAGAATTATGCTGCAATGATGTGGGAACAAGCCAAATCCCGTCTCCATAATCCAGACACGCAGAAGATCCCGCTTGGAGCCAGCCTATCAGAAGAGAAGCTGGATTTACTCAGCGCAGAGCAGATTGGACAGTTACATGAACTCATGCAGGAGGCCACTAAACCTAAGAAACAGTTTGAGGTGGCCGAAGATTTAGGACAGAAGACATAAACTGCAATAAAGAGATTTTCACTCTGGAAACCTATATCTTATTTTATTTTTTAGTATTAAAGTGATATTAAAGGCAATTTTTTTTTTGTTTTTTTAAATGGCAAACATGTTATGCTCTCCTGCTCTGTGCAGTGGTTTTGCACAGTACAGGTCGGATCCTCTTCTCAGGGTACCCTGCTAGCGATCCGTGCCCCTCCCACCGGCCGAGTGCCCCCCCCAGAGCAAGCAGCTGGAAGTCGCATATAATTAACATGCAAAGTATCCGCTTTATTTGACTATGGATAGCCAATGGGAAAGGTATAATTTAATCACTTTAAAACATAAATATATACTGCAGCAGGGGGCCCTCCTGAAAAAAAGTGTCAGTTAGGTGTCAGATTTGTCCACCGCAATGTCGCAGTCCTGCAAAGCAGGGAATAAAATCCAGCACTTCCCTTAGTAAAAACAGCTCAGTGTACACATGCCAAGCATTGTTAGGCACACATTTAACCATTTGGTCAGCCTAGATGTTGACCCCCTCCCAGCCAGTGTCATTAGTACGGTGATAGTGCATATAGCACTGATCACTGTTTTCGTGCCACTGGTTCCAACAAGGTGTCCATTAGTGTCAGACAGATCACCCACCCACCCACTCATACTAGCACAGTCCCTCTCTAAGTCGCTGATCGGCACAATTGCTAGTATAAATATATATGTATATGTAGTGCCGGCTCCTGAAAAGCATGCGCTATGTGCTTTGAAATGTAATGTTACACCTGAACTGCAGATTGGTTTGGATATAATTATTCCAAATTTTGACCTCAGCATCAGTCTGGCTGGACTATAGGGTGTTCGGCCTGGCCATAGGGGGCGGTGTCTCTTCTGGCAGGCATGGAAACACAGTTTGGTTGGGTGCTTTAAGGTTACTTTCTCTCTGAGCCTGCCCAGTGGGAGTGCTGTGCTTTCTGGGAGAGGGTACTTAAGATGCGGATGTCACGTGGTTCCGGTCCAGAAGTATGTTCTGACTCCATGGTCCTGGTCCTCCTGACCAGCCCCCAAGAAGGCTATGGCCTGGGGTGCGGATCCACCCAACTTGTCTAGCCCGAGGCAAGGAAAGGATTCGGAGGTGGTCGGGTGTTGTCTCCGGTTGTGGAGAGACCCAGCAGCTTCGTAGCTATCCAGGGGAGGACTCTTCGAAAGAAGGCCATGCACGGGTTGGCTACTTGCCAAGAGCCTGGTGAGGCTGAGGGACCTAAGAGAATCCAATCTTGTGAGGTATCGCCAAACTGGCTGAAAGATCCTGGTACCAAACGAGTGTTCTACAAGTTCTAGTTTCCTACATGTTCTACAACAGAGTCTGTGGCAGAGACTTATTCCTACAACAAAGTCTGTGCCTGCTGCCCCTCTCTGCCAATCCCTTCACTGGCTTTCCCTACCCCACATATAAAATTCTAACCACAACATACAAGGCCATCCACAACATCGCCCCCATCTACATCACCAACCTCATCTGCAGATATCGCCCAAATTGTCCCCTCCGCTCCTCCCAGGACCTCCTGCTCTCTAGATCCCTTGTCCCCTCCTCCCATGCTCGCCTTCAGGACTTCTCCAGAGCCTCTCCCATACTCTAGAATTCCCTCCCCTGGTATATCTGATCAGCCCCTACCCTGTCCACCTTTAGGAGATCCCTGAAAACTCAGTTATTCAGGAAAGACTATCCCACACCCACCTAACAACTGTCCCTGAGCCCCACCCATCAAATCATTCTCTGCATCTATTACCTTTTGTAGCACCACCCCCTCCCTATAGAATGTAAGCTCTACGAGCCGGGCCCTCCTGTCCCATCTGTATTGTACTGTAATTGTGCTTTCCACCCCCTCTACATTGTTAAGCGCTGTGTAAACTGTTGGTGCTATATAAATCATGAATAATAATGATATAAGGATATTTCCATGCAAAGACATCCAAGGCATACTGGTATGAACAAAATTGTAATATGATGATGGCACAAAGCAAAGCTTTATAGATTCAATCCTCAAACAAATGGTGTATGCAGAAAGCACATATAAATGGTAATTCTTGGTCACTTCTAGTATCCAGCAAATAATCTGTGTAGACCTAAATGTAATATCCACAATCTAATATGAATGTAAGAGATATATAATTCCCGTATTTAGCACATACAAATGATAAATGTGAATATAGGTAGAAAAGTAGTGACCGCAATCGGTGAAAAAGATTTAGTTCTCCAATCTGGCTTCGTACCACACAGATTGATATCAATATGTGCAAATAAGCACTTTCCATAATGGGTATCGTGATGGGCAATACAGTCCCACCATGTGACACCAACCTTGATTACAGTTACATCAACTATAATGCCATACAGTGCATCTGGAAAGTATTCGCAGTGCTGCACTTTTTCCATATTTTGTTATGTTACAGCCTTATTTCCAAAAAGGATTAAATTCATATTTTTCCTCAAAATTCTACAAACAATACCCCATAATGACAATGTGAAAGAAGTTTGTTTGAAATCTTTTTGCAAATTTATAAAAAAAAAAAAAAAAAAAATCCCATGTACGTATTTATTCACAGCCTTTTACCTTTAACACTCAAAATTGACCTCAGGTGCATCCGGTTTCCACTGATCATCCTTGAGATGTTTCTACAACTTGTTTGGTGTCCACCTGTGATAAATTCAGTTGATTGGACATGATTAGGAAAGGCACACACCTGTCTATAGAAGATCCCACAGGTAACAGTGCATGTCAGAGCACAAACCAAGCCATGAAGTCCAAGGAATTGTCTGTAGACCATCCGAGACAGGACTGTATGGAGACACAGATCTAGGGAAGGGTTGGGGTGCTCTGGGTGACAATGGAACATGCTGAATCTAAAGTGGAACTAGTTCTGTTTAAACTCCCCACCCCAAGCAGAATTGCATTTGTTTTCTGGGGGTTTTTTTTGGCTCCTTTTACTGAGCTGTACCTAATCCTGTAGCCTCCTGGGATACTTCCATCACATCTCCCAGGAGGCTGTAGGAATAACCACTTAAGGACCGCCTCACACCGATCTACGTCGGCAGAACGGCACGGCTGGGCACAAGCACGTACAGCTACGTTGCCCTTTAAGAGCCCAGTCCTGAGCTCCGTGGCCGCGGGACCCGCAGACCCGATCGCCGCCATTGTCCCGCGATCGGGCCACAGAGCTGAAGAATGGGGAGAGGTAAGTGTAAACAAACCTCTCCTCGTGCTTCCTAGTGAGCCTGTCACTGATTGTCTGTTCCTTGTCATAGGGAAAGACGATCAGTGATGTCACACGCCAAGCCACGCCCCCTACAGTATAAAAACACACCCACTCACACTTAATGCCTACACTGCCCCCTAGTGGTTAACCCCTTCACTGCCAGTGACATTTTTACAGTAATCAGTGCATTTTTAATCGCGCTGATCTCTGTATTAATGCCAATGGTCCCAAAAATTGTCCGACATGTCCGCCATAATGTCGCAGTAAATTTCTGATCACCGCCATTACTAGTAAAAAAAAAAAAATATTAATAAAAATGCCATAAAACTATTTTGTAGACACTATAACTTTGCTCAAACCAATCAATAAACGCTTATTGCGATTTTTTTTCCAAAAATATGTAGAATACGTATCGGCCTAAACTGAGGAAAAAATATGTTTTTTTTAATATTTTTTGGGGATATTTATTATAGCAAAAAGTAAAAAAAATTGTCGCTCTATTTTTGTTTATAGCGCAAAAAATAAAAAACGCAGAGGTGATCAAATACCACCAAAAGAAAGCTCTATTTGTGGGAAAAAAAAGGACGCCAATTTTGTTTGGGAGCCACGTCGTACGGCCGCGCAATTGTCAGTTAAATCAGCGCAGTGCTGAAACGCAAAAAGGGGCCTGCTCCTTTAGCTGGAAAATGGTCTAGAGCTTAAGTGGTTAAGCATCGAGAGCGGCCAGGATGACAGCCCGGTGCATCACGGGTAGCTGGCTGCCTACACCCAGGAGGAGGTATTGCTGGCTGAAGAGGACCACTTTATTAGGTACACCTTGCTAGTACTGGTTGGACCCCCTTTTGCCTTCAGAACTACCTTGATTCTTCGTAGCATAAATTCATCTAGGTGTTGGAAACATTCCTCAGAGATTTTGGTCCATAGTGACATGATAGCATCACACAGTTCCTGCAGATTTGTCGGCTGCACATTCATGATGAGAATTTCCTGTTCCACCACATCCCAAAGGTGCTCTATTGGATTGAGATCTGGTGACTGTGGAGGCCATTGGAGTACAGTGACCTCATGTTCAAGAAACCAGTGGTGAGATGATTGGAGCTTTGTGACATGGTGCATCATCCTGCTGGAAGGAGCCATCAGAAGATGGGGACACTGTAGTCATAAAGGGATGGACAGGGTCAGCAACAATACTCAGGTAGGTTGGTACATTTAAACGATCCTCACATGGGAATAAGGGGACCAAAGTGTGCCAAGAAAATATCCCCCCACACCATTACACCCCCACCACCAGCCTGAACCGTTGATACAAGGCAGGAGGGATCCATGCTTTCATGTTGTTTATGCCAAATTCTGACCCGACCATCTGAATGTTGCAGCTGAAATTACGACTCGTCAGACCAGGCCACATTTTTTCTAATTTTCTACTGTCCAATTTTGGTGAGCCTGTGTGAATTGTATCCTTAGTTTCCTGTTCTTAGTTGACAGACATGGCACCCGGTGTGGTCTTCTGCTGCTGTAGCCCGTTTTTCGAGGTTTGGTGTGTTTTGCATTCAGAGATGGTATTCTGCATATCCTGGTTGTAACGAGTGGATATTTGAGTTACTGTTGCCTATCTATCTTCTGGAACCAGTGCCCATTCTCCTCTGACCTCTGACATCAACCAGGCGTTTTCGTCCACATAACTGCCGCTCACTGGATGTTTTCTCTTCTTTGGACCATTCTCTGTAAACCCAGAGAGATGGTTGTGTGTGAAAATCCCAGTAGATCAGCAGTTTTTAAAATACTCAAACAAGCCCGTCTGGCACCAACAACCATGCCACGTTCAAAGTCACTTAAATACCCTTTCTTCCCCATTCTGATGCTCAGTTTGAACTTCTGCAAGTCGTCTTCACCACATCTAGATGACTGAGATGCTAAGGGCCTGTTTATTTAACGATGACGTGTTCATTGCTTCAGATAACAAAGTGATAGATGCAGGGTTTTTTTTTTGCTATGTGAATGGCTGATTAGCAATTTGTGTTACCAAGCAATCGAACAAGTGCACCTACTAATGTGACCGGTGAGTGTATGATAACATTGTGTAGGTGAGTGTGTACTGTACATAATGCAGTGCTACAGGTAAGAGGGGAAAGCAATATGGGAGGGTGGTTGCGTACTGCTTCAAACAGCACATTTTTAGGTTGAAAAATCAATCAAGATTTTACAAAACTTTTTTTTAGTCTTTGGAATTTATAGGCTATTGTGTAGAAAAGGTGAACTTAGCCTTTGAGGACCAGAGCTATTGTTATATTTCCATCGCGTACACACGATCGGAATTATCGTCTGAAAAAGCTCTGATGGTTTTCCCAACGGAATTCCGACGGAATTCCGCTCAAGCTGTATTGCCTACACATGGTCACACCCAACGCGGTGATCTACAACACCTACGACAGGACTAGAAAAAGGAAGTTCAATAGCCAGTAGCCAATAGCTTCCATCTCGTAGTTGAATCTGAGCATGCGTGATTTTTGGCGTGTTGAAATTACATACACACAATTGGAATTTCCGATAGCATGTCCTCAATTTTCGGAAAAACTTTCTATCAATTTTTGGCTGGCGGAAAATTCAGATCGCTAAATTCCGATGGAGCATACACGCGGTCGCATTTTCCGATGAATAGCTCTCATCGGTCTTTTTCTGGCCGGAATTCCGATCGTGTGTACGCGGCATAAGGACCTGTTTATTTGGCGAAGACTTGTTCATTCCTTCAGATAACAAAGTGATAGATGTGCGGGGGCTATGCTTTCATTTAGCAATATTATTTTTCCAAAAATTTCTTTATTTTCTGTGAAATCTATATTGCGTATCCCCTTTAAAATAACACTCCAAAAAATTAGCTTTTTAGTTTGTTACTTTTTTCAGTGTGGTAAAACAAGAAAATCAACAAAATTCATGAAAAAAAAAAAAAAAAAAGATTAAAGAAAAAGAGTAAAAATAGCAGTAAAGTAATACCTAAAGGGGGGAAGTGTATGATTAGGCCTAACTAAGTTAACCGCTGTCCTGTGTGTTAAAGCCCATCCCCCTCGCACAGTTAGAATCACTCCCTAGGACACACTTAACCCCTTCACCGCCCTCTAGCGATTAACCCCTTCACTGCCAGTGTCATTTACACAGTAATCAATGCATTTTTTTTCTTGTTAAAAAATAAATAAAAATTAATGCATTTTTATAGCATCAATCGCTGTATATATGACAATGGTCCCAAAATAGTGTCCAATGTGTCCGCTATAATGTCGTAGTCCCGATAAGATTGCCGCCATTACTAATAAAAAAAAATAAAAAATACCATAACACTACTATTTTGTAGACGCTATAAATTTTGCGCAAACCAATGAATATACGCTTATTGCGATTTTTTATTTTTTTTGTAGAAGAATACATATCAGCCTAAACTGAGGAAAAAATGTGTTTTTTATATATTTTTGGGGAATAATTATAGCAAAAATTAAAAAGTATTGTGCTTTTTTCAAAATTGCCGCTCTTTTTTTGTTTTTTTTGTTTATAGTCCAAAAAATAGAAACCACAGAGGTGATTAAATACCACCAAAAGGACGTCAATTTTGTTTGGGTACGATGTCGCACGACCGCGCAATTGTCAGTTAAAGCAACGCAGTGCTGAATCGCAAAAAGTGCTTTGGTCACGAAGGGGGGGGGGCGAATCCTCTGGGGTGGAAGTGGTTAATAAAGGTGTAAATAGGAATGTATACAAACAAACCCAAGGATAAACTGAGGAAAAAACCAAGCTTTGCTTACCACCAGTCCACAGACAACCAAATAACCTGTCTAACAGTGTGCGTTAAAAACAGGGGTTTAGTCTGCACACATTTGCAAATGCATGCGTAAGCCACAGAGCCCCGCCAAGGCACCCCAATATCTGTGGTACCTAACACTAACTTATAAGTGTCCCCACAGTGGAGGCACGTGCATTCTGATGGATAGGTGAAAGCAGGTGGACTGAAGGTGAGCCACCCCTTCTTAAAGGTACAGGAGCACACTGAACACCCAGCACAATGGCAGCACATGTGTCAGTGAGATGCCTGACCAAAAAACACAAACTGTAGCAAAATAGGAATGTGTTTTAATAAAAATTCTTTGAGCGATGTCATATGTGGATCAAAGGTCACGCGATGGCAGGGCGACATTAAAGATTGGATGTACCTGTACACCAATATGCCTGCCCGTGCCATTCTGCCGACGTACATCGGCGTGCGCTGGTCGGGAACCGGTTAATGAGCCTAAAGAATGGTACCCGGGCCTCGCGTCCGAAGAAACAAGGTTTTGCTTGCGAATGCTTCTCTTTTTACAGAGCTGGACTCTGGGATCCATTACTTTTTGGTAGTAAGGCCATAAAGTTTTTACTGGCAAGGTGCTGTTGCAGGTCCAGGATTGTGGGTAACCCCTAGGTTCCCCTGCTCCTAAAGGTTTCAGAGCCCACTGTGAAGGGTGAAGATTGGGTTCATCTCAGATATCCCTGCGGCGGGAAGGTAAGTGAATATCTCCTTTAAGTATATATAATTTTGTCATGCCTATGTGTCACCACTGGGGGCTGTATTGAGCACTCACCACCTTATGCTGGAAACAGTGCTGTGTCAGGAGCCATTATTTCCTCCTTCTCCTCCGGCCAAAAGCAGCAGATCCTACGGTAAGCAAGAGTGGGGACTGGTCTCTTTGCCTGCGGCCCACCCTATGTTAAAATTACCCCCCTCGGGGGTATTGTAAGCCCAAAATATTTTTTTTAAGAAAAAAAGGATTGTGTATTTATACCCCCCCCCCCCGCCCCGCCGCCATAATTCACAGTTTGCTAGGCATCTATAGCCGCCGCTTGTGCGGGAAAGCCATCACTTTTAAAAAATAGGGGTGGGAGGTAATCAGCGTGGGGGCGGGGATAACTGCGTCAGCATTTTCATATGCCAGCTGCATGTGGAGGAAGCTTTTAAAAGCACTGTGTGTGTTACTGATAGCTGTGGAGGGACACGAGCAGAGGTGGCTTACTTCAGGTTTGGTGACACAGGCATTATCCTTTGACACATTATTACTTTACCAGGCTGGGCATTAATAGCAGCTTGTAGTGCTGGACTATAGCCTAGCAGTGTACATTCTTTTTGGTAGTGCCTTTGCTTTGTGCTTCAGGCTATGAGTGGAAGAGGGACTAGGAACTCCTCAAAGGGTTATAGAGGCTTGATGGGTTCAAAACAACCTAAATCCATTTCCAAAGAATGCCATCCTCCTCTGAGAGTGATGCGGCCGGTCAGATTGAGCCATCACACAAGAGGTTTTTTCTTCTACCATTTCTAATTTGGAAAAGGAGATTGTTGCTATAAACTCTTCATAGGGGGTCTAAACGTAGCAGATCCCCATCCAGTGCCCAGGACCCTCATATTGGGGTACAAGGGGTAGGGGATCAGGAAGATCTTCCAAGAGAGTTAGAAGATACTAATATATCCTCTTCTTAGACCAAAAGTCTCACGTGTCCGGTGGATAATGCGCTGATGTTAAAAGATCCAACAGATAAAAAATTGGAACTTCTTTCTAAAAGCAATATGTATTTATCAAGTTCAGTAGCACAGCCGGTTCTTGCCGCAATTGGTGTATCTCAGTCCATTAAGGAACAGTTTGTGGAGATACCTGAGATTCTGCCTGATCAGCAGGCCCATCAATGGGCTGGTGTATCAGACGCACTATGTTTTACAGTAGATGCTATGAAAGATTCTATCATCCAAACCTCACGGCTTATGCTAGGACTAGTGCATTCTCGCAGAGTTCTGTGGCTGAAAAATTGGTCAGCCAAAGCACCATGTAAGAAACTCTTGGCCAGTTTCCCCTTTTATGGGGAATGGCTATTTGGGGACGATCTGGATAAATACATCCAAAGGATCTCTAATGGGAAAAGTTCTCTTTTACCAGTAAAGAAGAAGTTTAAACATTTCTCCTTTTAAGCGTGCTTAACGGTTCCAAAACCAAACAGAGAGGTAAGACCCATTCTAGATCTCAAAGATCTGAACCGGCATTTAAATATCCGGTCCTTTTGCATGGAATCAATCCATCTTGCTAGGAGGGGAGTTTTTGGCATCGATCGACATCAAGGATGCATATCTCCACGTGCCAATATTTCCCGCTCACCAGAAATTTCAACGCTTCGAGATAGAAAATCATTATTTTCAGTTTGTGGTCCTGCCATTCGGTCTAGCCACCGCATCGCGGGTGTTCTCAAAGATTCTGGCACCTCCTTTAGCCAGATTAAGGGCTCAGGGCATAACGATCCTAGCCTATTTAGACGATCTACCCTTAATAGATCATTCAGTCTCTGGTCTAAACCAAGGTTTAATCACAGCTGTAAACTACCTGGAATCTCTGGGTTGGATACTCAACCTAGAAAAATCCTCCTTAAAACCATCAAGGAGATTACAGTACTTGGGGCTGGTCATAGATACCGTACAGAAAAATGTATTCTTACCCCAGACAAGAGTCAGTTCCATTATAGGACTGATTCAACTTGTCAAAGCACAGAAAAATCCTTCCATTCAGCTGTGCATGAGATTGTTAGGGAAAATGGTGGCCTACTTCAAGGCCGTCCCTTACGTGCAGTTTCACTCAAGACTGCTACAGAACACAATCCTGTGGGTCTGGAACAAGAAGGTTCAGGCTTTGGATTTTCCAATATGCTTATCCCCCGTTGTACGTCAGAGCCTAAATTGGTGGTTGATATCCAGCAATCTTTCCTACTAGTATCCTGGAAAGTGGTGACAACGGACACCAGCCTTCTAGGCTGGGGAACAGTCCTGGAAGAAGCTTCCATCCAGGGGAGATGGCCAAGTCAGAAAGGACCTTGCCCATCAACATTTTGGAGATTCGGGCAGTACGTCTGGCCCTAGAGTCCTGGACGCACAGGCTACGGGATTGTCCTGTTAGGATTCAATCCAACAATGCCACGGCTGTGGCTTACATCAATCACCAGGGGGGCACGAGAAGTCGTGAAGCCCAAAAAAAGGTGAATCACATTCTAGCTTGGCAGAAAACAACATTCCTTGCCTAACGACGATTGTCATTCCAGGAATAGAAAATTGGCAGGCGGACTACTTGAGTCGCCTACAGTTATTTCCGGGGGAATGGTCTCTTCACCCTGACATCTTCCTAGCGAGATGTCAGAGATTGGGTATTCCAGATGTGGACCTGTTCGTGTCCAGATTCAACAACAAAGTCAACAACTTTGTATCAAGAACAAGGGATCCGCTAGCATACAGAACAGACGCATTAGTCTTCCCATGGGATCAGTTTTCACTGATCTATGCGTTTCCTCCAGTTCTGCTACTTCCGCGCCTTTTCCGCATGAATGAAAGGAGGTGATTCTGGTGGCCCCAGCGTGGCCCAGAAGATCTTGGTTTGCCGAGATCATAAAAATGGCAGTAGGAGTCCCTTGGACTCTGCCATTATGGCCAGACCTTCTCGCACAAGGTCCGGTATTCCATCCTACCTTACGGACGCTAAATTTAATGGTTTGGCTATTGAGACCTACATTCTAAAGGACTGTGGGTTATTCCCTTCAGTAGTGTCTACTTTGGTTAATGCCAGGAATCCAGCTTCCAGAATAATTTACTACAGAGTCTGGAAGGCATAGGTTTCTTGGTGTGGATCCAGGGGTTGGCACCCCAGGAAGTATGTCATAGGTAGGATCCTTGATTTCCTGAAAATGGAAATGAAGCTGGCCTTGAGTACTATTTAGGGCCAGATCTCGGCCTTGTCAGTGTTTTTTCAACGGCCTCTTGCTTCTCACTCTCTGGTGCGTCATTTTATTCGGGGGGTAACACGGATCAATCCTCCCTATCAAGGCACCTCTAAATCCTTGGGATTTCAATTTTAGTCTTATCGGCTTTACAGAATCAGCCTTTTGAGCCTTTACGGGAAATTCCCTTGGTTCTTTTGACAAGGAAAATAATCTTTTTGGTTGCCATTTCTTCTGCTAGAAGAGTATCGGAACTAGCGAATCTGTCTTGTAAAGAGCCATGTTTGATCATGCATAAGGATAAGGTGGTTTTGCATCCTCATCCTGAATTCCTACCAAAAGTGGTGACAGGTTTTCATTTAAACATGGATATTATTCTACCTTCTTTCTTCCCAGAGCCTCAATCTAGGGAAAAGAAGGCACTACATTCCCTTCATGTAGTAAGAACGATCAGAGTCTATTTAAAGGCGACCGCTCAGGTTCGCAAAACCGATGTTTTGTTGGTACTGCCAGTTGGTCCAAAAAGAGGACAGGCAGCATCAAAGTCCACTATTTCCAAATGGATTCGTCAAGTGATTGTTCAAGCTTAAGGAAGAAAATTCCTCCTTTTCATGTTAAAGCACACTCTACCAGAGCCGTTAGTGCCTCTTGGGCAGTGCGTCATCAGGCCTCTATGGCTCAGATATGTAAGGCCGCAACTTGGTCTTCACTTCATACATTTACAATGTTAAAGGTCATGAGGATATTGCCTTTGGGCGTAGTGTACTGCAGGTTGCAGTATGAGTCCTCTAGACTCTTTTGCCCTACTTTTTTGGTTGTGTCTCCCTCCCTTCAGTTGCCATTGCTATGGGACATCCCACATAGCAACTACTATGGCTCTGTGTCCCCTGATGTATGAAAAGAAAACAGTATTTTTAAAAAAGCTTACCTGTAAAATCATTTTCTTTGATGTACATCAGGGGACACAGAGGTCCCTCCCTTCTTGGTATACACTTGTATTGCTTGGCTACATAACTGAGGTACTCCCAGTAGTGGGAGGGGTTATATAGGGAGTGCACTTCTGGTCTTAGAGCGTGCCAGTGTCCATCACCTAAAGGTGGCCTATTAACCCACATAGTAACTACTATGGCTCTGTGTCCCCTGATGTACATCAAAGAAAAGGATTTTACAGGTAAGTTGTTTTAAAAATCCTGTTTTTTCAACCTGGGCTAACTATGTAACTATGTAACTATTACATAAGCATGCAGGTGAACAGCGACTGGACTCTAAGTTGAACACAACAGAAAGGTGAGCAAACAGACAAGAACATTACTGCAGAGTCATGACACTCATCCTTGTTTTCCACCAAGCAGGGTGGTGTGTATGTATATATATATGTATATATATATATATATATATATTTATATATATATATATATATATATATATATATATATATATATATATATATATAGGTAACCTGAGCAGGGCTGATAACATTGGAATAAAATAAATCAGTTCCAATGATATATTTAGCAGACTAAAAGGAAATAAATAAGAGACAATTATTGTTGGGTTTTACATTAAAGTGGATCTTCACTCTCTCAATCAACATAGCATTAGTAAATAGATATGAATGTATAATATATTTACTTGTTTTAAACTTTTTTTTTTTTTTTACATTTCTTGAGCGGCCCTGGTTTTCCATGCCTAGGCAAATGATGTCATACTTCCAAGGAGTCTTCAGGAGGGGTTTTCTCAGCTAAGCACTCCCTCCTGCCTGCATGCCTAAGCTAAGGGCAGATGGATTCCAGTAAATGCTACATGAATCATCTGCCCTTACTCAAGATGGCCACAGCCAGAACTGCTAGGGGGTGTTTTTTCAAAATGATTTATAAGCAAAATAAAGCATGGAGACATGGATGGATGGGGGAGTTTGCTCTGAATATTAACCCCTTGCCGCCAAGCGTATGCAGATGTGCATACTCTGCTTCCGGGGGTTATACCGGGATGATGCCCGCACCTGCAGGCATCATCCCGGTACTGATTTTTACAGCGGGCGATTAGCTTTCCAGCCATAACAACCGATGCGGCTAAAAGCCGCTCGGCTGTTATGCCGGAGAAGCGGGAGGGGACGACCCCCCCTCCCGCCGCTCTTACCGGGGCTCCCGTTCAATTGGGAGCACCGATCGCACATTCAATGCTTCTGGCGGCTAGGGAGGGACTGGAATGAAGCCGTAAGCGGCTTCATTCCAGTCTCCTAATTGTAAACACGGAAGCGACGTCATGACATCACTACCGGTTTACTCGGCTGCCAATGGCGCCGGATTAAAAAATATTTACAGTATTCAGAATTGCCAAAAATGGCGATCTGAATACTTTGAAGTATAAAGCCCTCCATAAAGAGTACCTGTCACCACCTATTACTGTCAGAAGGGATGTTTACATTCCTTGTGACAGCAATAAAAGTGATCAAATAAAACAAAAAAAAAAAACAATTTATTAATTTTAAAATAAATAAGAAAAATGTTTATTTTCAAGTGTCCCCCTGTCCCCGCGAGCTCGCGCAGCAAAGAAAACGCATACGGAAGTCGTGCCCACATATGTAAACGGTGTTCAAATCACACATGTGAGGTATCGCCGCGATCGTGAGAGCGAGAGCAATAAAACTCCTCTGTAACTCTAACCTGGTAACCGGAATTTTTTTTTTAAAGCGTCGCCTATTGAGATTTTTAGGTACTGTAGTTTGTCGTCATTCCACGAGTGCGTGCAATTATAAAGTGTGACATGTTTGGTATCTATTTACTCGGCGTAACATTATCTTTCACATTATGCAAAAAAATTGGGCTAATTTTACTGTTTAGTTTTTTTTAAATTCATGAAAGTGTCCCTTTTCCCAAAAAGTTGCGTTTAAAACACCGCTGTGCGGTGACATAAAAT